>NC_058403.1:25223261-25513406 GCF_002201575.2 Neomonachus schauinslandi | reverse complement strand
GTGTGTGTGTGTGTGTGTGTGTGTGTGTGTGTGTGTGTGTGTGTGTGGGAGAGAGAGACAGGAGGGCGGGGAAAGGGTGTATCACAATCCAGTTCAACAAATACTGACAGAAAAAATATCTGCATGTTTACATTCTTAGGTCCCCCTGGCTTTCCACTATAATTTACATTTTTCCTGGTCCTGATTTATAACATACATTAAATATTTCTTATTTAGAACTTGAATTCCTATGGAAGACATTTGGGGGTCAATAAATCATATAATGTGTATGTATGGGTGAGGTGTTGTGATAAATGCTTCAGAAGATATGAGGAAGACACCATTCTGATACTGTCAGCAAGCTTGGGGCCAGAGAAGCAGAGCAGGCTGGGGATCAGAGCAGAAATGTTATGTGATATAAAGATGTATGGTTTTCTGATTATTCTCTTGGGGCCCCACTGGGTTCTCCTGACCACTTTCCGCTCCCTCCACTTTATGTACCAACCCTTCAACCTGTGAGTCTCCTACCCTCTGTTTACACCAAATTTTTGGTTGCTTTTCCACAATGACCAAGAAGATATGCCTTGCCTCATACTCCTGTCCCATGCCCTCCCATCATAGCGTTATCTTGGTCTGTTAGAATTTACATTTATTTATTGTTTATTATTTGAGAGAGAGACAGAGCATGAGCCGGGGCGAGGGGCAGAGGGAGAAGGACAAGCAGACTCCCCCAGGAGCCCGTCAGAGGGCTCCATCCCAGGACCCTGGGATCATGACCTGAACCGATGTCAGTCGCTTAACTGACTGAGCCACCCACTCACCCCTTTTCTAACATTCTTACACAGCAGTTACTTGACCTCTCAAATACAGTGATTTTTCTCTCCAGTTTACTGAAGCAACCTTCTCTTTATACTTCTTTCCCTGAAGAAATCTTGAACTCTGTTGGCACTGTCGCCTAGCTTCCTGAACTTCATCAGACCTTCTATCCCTAAGATCTTTGGGCCCTACCACCTTCTACCCTACTTCTGGTTACTTTAAAACCAGAATTTCTTCAGTAATCCAGGGTCCCCTGGTCAGAGCTCAGTTCTGTCTCTGATATGGATTGATCTTACAGGCCAGTTTCTTTGCTCCTGCTCATGGACTGTGGTGCACAGCTGTGTACATTGGGAAGACTTTATTGTCCCAATGTGGCTAGACTTCTTTTTTTTTTTTGTAAAGTCCATTTGTAAAGTATAGGGACACTATATTTTTAACAAAAACACAAGCATTTTCACAAAGCAGAACCATCTGTTTAATCTCACCCTGATTAGGAAATAGAATATATCCCACATTTCTCATTTCAAAACAACCCTTCAGGAGCACCTTGGTGGCTCAGTTGGTTAAGCATCTGCCTTCCTCTCAGGTCGTGATCCCAGGATCCTGGGATCGAGCCCCGCATCCCCTCATCTGGCTCCCTGCTCCCTCCCTCTGCCTGCCTGCTCCTCCTGCTTGTGCACACTTTCTCTCTGTCAAATAAAATCTTTAAACAAAACAACCCTTCCTTGACCACACATCACACTTAACCACTTTCCTTCTACCCTAGAGAGCCAAGTTCCTCAAAACAGTAGTCACTTCTGTTTCCCCTCACATATCCCAAGTTCGCAAGCTTTTCCAGTCAATTCTTCACTCTTCTGATTTCTAACTATGTAGATTAGTGTTAACACTTTATATAAATGGAATTATACAGTCTATGTTTTTGTCTAACTTTCACTTACCACGTTAGAAAGATTATTGATTTTGTGTAGCTGTAGTTTATTCACTTGCGTTGCTATGTGGTATTCTATTATGTGACTATATCACAATTGATTTATCCATTTTATTGCTGATGGGCTTTTTCCCCCCCATTTTTTTGCTGTTGTGAAAAATGCTGCTGCGTCATTCTCCTTCATGTGTTTCAGTGCGCATGCGTACACATTTCCCTCCCTGTGAATGGTGTTTCTGGGGTCCCACAGGTAATACCTATGTTTAGCTTTAGTTGAAATTGCCAAGCAGGTTTCCACAATTAATCGTGCCAGGTGACACTCCCTCCAATAGAGCATGAGAGTTTCAGTTGTTCCACATCCTCATCGTGGCTTTTTTTCATTTTGGCTATTCTGGTGGGTGTATAGTGCCGTATCATTTTTTTAAACATCCTAATTATGGAAGTTTTCAAATATATAAAACGAGGAAAAACGATATGATAAAGCTCAGCTTCATCAACTATGAACTTGTATCATTTGGATTCGATCAGTTACACATTCCCTTAATTTCTTATACCTCAGTGTGTAAGCTTATCCATAGTTGTACCAGTCCTCTTATGTCCTTTTCTTCATTCTTATCTATTAATTGATTGATTGATTTTAAGGTTTACTTATTTATTTTAGAGAGCGTGTGAGCGGGGGTGGGGGGTGAGGGGCAGAGGGAGAAGGAGAGAGAATCTCAAGCAGACTCCCCACTGAGCGTGGAGTCCCACGTGGGGCTCCATCTCAAAATCCTGAGATCATGCATGACCTGAGCCCAAATCAAGAGTCAGACCTTAAGTAACTGGCTGAGCCACCCAGGCACCCCCCTCCCATTCTTACTTAAAGGTGTCTTGTTTCCTATTTTCTAGGCATCATTCTTTTGTGGGGTGTTGATCCTTCAGTCTCTTGAGTTTTCTGCTTTGTGTATTTTTAAACCTCTTTCATTCTATTTGCTCTTTCCTTTTGACTCATAGAAACATGCTCTACATTTCTCATTTCAACACAACCCTTCCTTGACCCCACACCACACTCTACCACTTTCTTCCTACCAACACATTTAACTCTGTAGATAGATACATCCCATTGCAACTCCCCAAAGCCATTACTAAATCAGATTTGGCCTAGGTCACTAGTTGTGCTCTTTTTTCAAACATAGTAGATTCATTTCAGAGTCCTTTATTTACATAACATATTTTGATGAGTTCTTCCTGTATGGAAGGCACTGCTAAGTGTAAGGGATAAAAGATAAAAATACCTTCTCAACACTATAGGAGTTTATGTTCTAGTAGAAGTGACAGGCTTATAAGATGACAGTGAATTTTCATATTAGATATTGTTTATTGGTGCTCGCTTCGGCAGCACATATACTAAAATTAGATATTGTTTATTGAAAGATGATACCAGGTTGTGCTGGAACTGTTCTAAAAGCTTTTCATGCATTCTTTAAGTCTTACAATGGAGTAGGCATTATTACTATTAATTCCCATTTTAAAGGAGAAAAACACTAACTTAAAAAGGCTGGAAATTTGCCTATAGCCAAGCATTTAGTAAGCTCAATATGAATTTGAACCCAGATCTTTGGAGCCCATGCTATTAATGGACAGAACTGCTTCCATAATTCAGTACGCTCATGTGTCACAAATGTCTGCACGTTTAAGTGAGCTCTTGAGAACTGCCGCTTACTACCTTTGAGTTGCGGAAGAAGGGGAGGAGATGGATGTTGGGGAAGACTCCTTGGTTGATCGATTGTCTAAAATTAGGACATATTTAGATCTGAAATAGATATTTTAGTTCAACACCCTTAATTTATGTTTAAGCCCTAAAGAAGCAACAACATGTCCATAATGATAGTGGGTTTTGTTGTTGTTGTTTTGTGACAAATGACAACAGATTCCTAGTCTGGTATTTATTTCCCTGTTAAAAAAACAGTTCACCCAGGGGCACTTGTCTGGCTCTTGATCTTGGAGTTGTAAATTCAAGCCCCATATTGGATGTAGAGATTACTTAAAAATAAAATTAAACAAAAACTGACAAAGATTGACCCAAACTCCTGAACCGTGTGCTACCTAAAATTCTGTCTCCTTAGAAGTTTAGTATAGCAGAGGAGTTCTGTCTCCTTAGAAGTTCAGTATAGCAGAGGAAAAGTGTGAATTCCAAACCCTCCTCCACCCGTGGTGATTGGAGTGGGGTCTAAAACCTGCTACTGGTGATTCATAGTGATATTTATGTATTTATTTATTTAAAAAATTTTTATTTATTTGTCAGAGAGAGAGAGTGCACAAGCTGGGGGAGCAGCAGGCAGAGGGAGAAGCAGGCTCCCCGCTGAACAAGGAGCCCGATGCAGGACTATATCCCAGGACCCTGGGATCATGTCCTGAGCTGGAGGCAGCCGCTTAACCGACTGAGCCACCCAGGCATCCCCATAGTGATTTTTGAAACAAGATCTCTGTGTTCAAGTGTGTTTACTGGTGAACTTCTACTTACAGAATAAATGTGGCTTGGCAGCCAGGCTGCCTAGGTTTGTATCTTGCTCCCCTTAGTAGCTTAGATACCTCTCAGTATCTCTATTTCTTCACTGTAAAATGGGGTAATGGTCATACCTCCTTCAGAGTTATGAGAATTTAGAGTTAATATATGTACACTTTTGAAATGACACATAATAAGCACCCAGTCACTGTTAGTTACTGTTTGTTGTTAAGATAATGATTTCCCTCCCCATTTCCATTTCAGTTTATTTCCTGGACACCTGCTTATTTATTTCTCGATGGGGGCGGGAAGCTGGAAATTTGTATTTTATTTATTTTTTTTAAAGATTTTGTTTATTTGACAGAGAGAGCAAGAGAGCACAAGCAGAGGTACGAGTAGAGGGAGAAGCAGGCTCCCTGCCAAGCAGGGAGCCCGATGCGGGGCTCCATCCCAGGACCCTGGGATCATGACCTGAGCCGAAGGCAGATGCTTAACGGCTGAGCCACCCAGGCGCCCCCTGGAAATTTGTATTTTAAAAACTGCATAGAAAAGCATATAAGTCCACTTAATGTCATTTCTCATTCTTATTAACTTATCTAACTGTAAGTATTATTTTCTTAGCTCTGAGTACATACTAACATAATGTACTGGGTAGCCCACATGGGAATTAAACAAGCAAAACCCCTAGACAGCAAAGAGCATAATTTCTACCTTCCTCTAAGTGTTTTTCTTCTCTCCCCCAGCAATATTGAAAGGCCTAGTTGGAGTAGTTAACTATAATAGTAACATATTTAAAATGTTTTTTTCTTTTTCCTTTCTAGAAAGACTCACTATTTAGGTGGCTTTTATAAATTGCTAATACCAGAGCAACTTCCTAGTGAAAAGGAAAGTTGCCACAGATTAGAGGAAGGGTCAAGGAAATGATCTAAGTAGCATGGCAGTTGCATTTTTTTTTTTTTAAGATTTTATTCATTTATTTGACAGAGAGCGACAGCAGGAACACAAGCAGGGGAAGTGGGAGAGGGAGAAGCAGGCTTCCCGCTGAGCAGGGAGCCCGATGCGGGGCTCGATCCCAGGACTCTGGGGATCATGACCTGAGCAGAAGGCAGACGCTTAAGGACTGAGCCACCCAGGTGCCCCGGTAGTTGCATTTTTAAAAGAATTTCTATTTTATTTTTATTTTTTTAAGTAAACTCTGCCCCCAATATGAGGCTCAAATTCATACTCTGAGATCAAGAGTCACATGCTCTACTGACTGAGCCAGCCAGGTGCTCCGGGAATTGCATTTTTGCAGATATTGGAATATCCTAGTGACTTGATTGCTAACACAGGCATCTGTAGTATTTGTTATTAGATACACACAACAGAATTAAACTTGTCCTGATGAACATGTCCCTTAAACATATCAGTTCCTGATTTACCCAGTTTATTTCTTAACATTAAAATAGTAACTCTTAAGACGTTCTTTGACATTTTTCAAGAAATTAATATCGAGTAAATTATAACCATCGATGTTAAGGTCATCATAATGTACCCCTTCCCAAGAAATCAAAGAAATACGCAAGACTTTTGGAATGTAAATTTAAATTCTTTTTTTTTCAGTCTTTTTTCCCCTTTTTTGTTAATATCTTTGGAATGACTCCAGATATTTTGAGAAACCATGCATCAGTATGTAGTATTTTTTATTTTTGCTTCGTTTTCTAAGGATAGTTGAAAAATAGGACAAGTAACTTCTCTTCAGCTACAGTTGTGATTTTAGAATATTTACAAATAGAAGGGTTTTTTTAAGTTTTTCTTAATGTCCAGTTTCTCTCATGTTAATGGAACTATAAAGTTGTATACTGTTAATTTCTTATCAGATTCGCTAATATTTCTTGTAATATGAGTATTATAAACTACTAAGCATCAGCACATGACCAGGTTTGTTCAGCTTTTTCTGAGCTGTATCTCCTTTCTAGGGATCATTGTTTTATTCCTTTGCTTTCCTGGATTCATGGTCTCCCATAGCCCTCCTTCTTACGCTTTTCCCCCAAGGACTGATGGTTTTGTGTCCCATTAATCACCTCCTCTTTCCTTTCTTTCTTTCTTTTTTTTTTTTTAAAGATTTTATTTATTTATTTGTCAGAGATCAAGCGAGAGAGCACAGGCAGGGGGAGTGGCAGGCAGAGAGATAAGCAGGCTCCCCGCAGAGCAGGGAGCCCAATGTGGGACTCGAACCCAGGACATCAGGACCTGAGCCAAAGGCAGACGCTTAACTGACTGAGCCACCCAGGCGTCCCCACCTCCTCTTTCAAACAGTAAACAGTTCCTTGACCTTCCCTCTACTCTGAGCTCCTGCTCTCTACTTAAAGTTCAGCAGTTTTGGCCAACACCAGGTCGGGGGGGTTATTTTTGTTTTATTTTTTATTTTTTTATAGATTTTATGAATTTATTTTTTTAAGACTTTATTTATTTATATGACAAAGAGAGATACAGTGAGAGAGGGAACACAAGCACGGGGAGTGGGAAAGGGAGAAGCAGGCTTCCCGCTGAGCAGGGAGCCCGATGCGGGGCTCCATCCCAGGACTCTGGGGATCATGACCTGAGCCGAAGGCAGATGCTCAACGACTGAGCCACCCAGGCGCCCCTTGAATTTCTTATTTTGGAGAGAGAGTGGAAGAGAGTGTGAGCAGGGGGAGGGGCAGAGGGGAAGGGAGAAAAATCTCCAGCAGACTCCCCACTGAGCCCAGAGCCTGCCACGGAGCTCCATCTTAGGACCTGAGCTGAAATTTGGAGTCAGACAATTAACCAACTGAGCCACCCAGGCGCCCCTCCGGGGGTTTATTAAATGAGGCTTGGGACATACCCTTCAGAGATGAAGCCCTGAGACACTGTCAACTGAGTGACAGTGTATGGGCTTTGGATGGGGCCCCGTAAACAATTCCCAACAATAGAGGAACACGTTGTGTAATACAGAGGAGGCAATTGAACATGGCCTGTGAAGAACGGGGCAAACTTCAGAAAGGAGGTGACAGGTAAGAGGTACTTTGATAAGTGGCTAGAGATGCTGTCAGTGGGAGAGGGTGGGCCAGGGGAGAAAGTGGGCAGCATGCACACAAACACAAGTGCTCCACAAATAGGACTTACTTTTTTTTTTCTCAGTGCTTCCTCTCGTTTCTTTGATTTCCTGTTTGATTGGCCCCAGATACTTTATCATAGTTCCGTCTTTAATAGAGAAAGGTCTTAACTGATTTTCACCTACTTTTTTTTTTTTTTTTTTTTTAAGATTTTATTTGACAGAGAGAGACACAGCGAGAGAGGGAACACAAGCAGGGGGAGTGGGAGAGGGAGAAGCAGGCCTCCCGCCGAGCAGGGAGCCCGACGCGGGGCTCGATCCCAGGACCCTGGGATCACGACCTGAGCCGAAGACAGACGCCTAATGACAGAGCCACCCAGGCGCCTGATTTTCACCTACTTTTAACTGCATTACAACTTGTTAATTTTTCTCCACTGTTTTGAAATGGACCATCTTTCATCTGTTTTCCTTTTCTTACATGAAGGTACTTGTGCCTGTGAGTTGTGTTGTTTCTTTTCTTTCTCTCCTTCCTTCGTCCTTTTTTAGCTGAGTCTTTGACTTCAAAATCAGATGTGAAATGTTCACTGGGGGTACAGAGTAGGAGGACACACAGTAAAGTAGCAACTTCAGTAAAGCAGGAAAAGTGCTTATGATGGAGGCCTTATCAGTTGCCCAAGGTGTACATAGAGAACATCTAATTCAATCCATGTTTGGGCACAAGGAATGCCTCCTAGAAGATGTGCCTGGACTCAGACGTGATCTTTAAAATCCCCGTGCACATACCATCACTGGTCAGACTTAACATTTAGTATCTTGTTGATAGAGGTAAAAACATGAAAAATAGGGCGCCTGGGTGGCTCAGTTGGTTGAGCGACTGCCTTCGGCTCAGGTCATGATCCTGGAGTCCCGGGATCGAGTCCCGCATCGGGCTCCCTGCTCGGCAGGGAGTCTGCTTCTCCCTCTGACCCTCCTCCCTCTCATGCTCTCTGTATCTCATTCTCTCTGTCTCAAATAAATAGATAAAATCTTTAAAAAAAAAAAAAAACATGAAAAATATGTTGGAAGCTATTCTGTTTTGTTTCCCAAGTGATAGAACAGTAAAAAAACCTTCCTTTTTCCAGCAAATTTATTAAAAGCTAGCTTCTGGTTTTCTGACCTAATACAGTTAAATTTGTGTTTTTTTCCTTCATAGCTTTGGTGTTCTTTAATTTTAAGACTTACTCAAAACATAATTGAAAATTGTCACGTTTACTTCATTCTCTTTTTAAATCAGCCATAAAGTTTCATGAGCACTTTCCATTTTCCAATGATTTTAAGATTGCAAGAAGAAAAAGATAACTGAAGACCATCCAGGTCAATGGGTAACTTAAACTTGAAGAAGTCTGTTAGAGAAATCAAAGCAGGTCCTTGGTTCAAAATGTTGCCTTCCTGCTAGAGGAATAGAGTCTTCCATTATCTTCGTTTCTCCTCCATTCTTAGGGCAGAAATAGATCTTCTAATGTTTGGTAGGCGATGACAACATCAAGGCTAAAAAATACTTTGATGAGCTGGTGTCATTTTGATGCTCCAATAGAAGTCACACTGGGCAGAAGAGAAGCTCTGAAGGAAGATCCAAGTGTTTGAAATTTGGAGATTAAAAAAAAGCAAGCAGAAAACTGGGAGATGTTATTTCAGTCACTGCCAAAATGGGATGTGATTCAGTTTGTTTACTTATATAATCCAGTGCTGAGTACTTATTAACTGGATTCTGCAAATACTTGCAGTTCATAATGTTCTACATATTTCACCACACTGAATATCAGTTTAAATAAAATTATAAGATTTGTTATTTGATTTAGTTTTCAGGCCGTGTTTGAACCTGCAAGTAGTTTGCAGTTTAAATTATCACTGAATTTGCTGCATAAATAGAATTGGGCAGCACCTGTTCGAAAGAGTCTTCAGAGACACTGCATGGGACCTAGTGTCAGCCTTTTGTCTCCTACAATTTGTGACTGTTGCATACTTCAGCACTTGAAAAACTATGCCTCTGTGCAGAGAGCCACTTCAGTGTTGCTAGGAGACCCAGTAACTGTTTTGTACAATCTTGAGATTTTAATTCATTTCTAGTGCAACACATTGAAGAGCAGTTGAATGTTTTAAACATTTTTTTTTTTAGAAAGAAATGCTGAAAGCCATTTAAAAATCTGTTTAATATTTTTTTTAGCACATACTTTAAGAAAATACCAGTATAAAGGAGAAATGGGCAATCACCTTAAAATCTCAGTTCTCAAAAAATAACTGCTCTTAACAGTTTAGGATATATCTTTGCGGTCATTTTTATACATATGTAACTGTTTCCTAAGGTAGTGTTTTAAGATAAAAGTAATTTTTATGTGTCAAACAAGAAAGAGTGAAAGATACTATCATGAAAACTGAGTTGCATTTTTTTTTTTTTTTTTTTTTTTTTTGCGAGAGAGAATGAGAGACAGAGAGCATGAGAGGGAGGAGGGTCAGAGGGAGAAGCAGACTCCCTGCTGAGCAGGAAGCCCGATGTGGGACTCCATCCCGGGACTCCAGGATCATGACCTGAGCCGAAGGCAGTCGCTTAACCAACTGACCCACCCAGGCGCCCAGTTGCATTTTATTCTAATGACTGCAATAGAAGTACAGAGAGCATGGTTAGGATTTGAATATGTTTGGTGTCTTTTGACTTTTTTGATTTTTATAAAATAAAAACTCAAAAAGCACAGAAGGACCAGAAAGTTTTAACTTTTTTTTTTTTAAACAAAAGTTCATTTTCTTTTATATTCTGGCTTTGATATTTTGGGGCTATGTCTTGATTCATTTTGGAATGGAATTTTCATTCTGGAGTGTACTCAGATTGTTCTTACCTTAATACATAAAGTATCAATACTCAGACAAATGGAGGTAACAAATTGTAGTAGCTATAGAAAGGAGATCCTCAAATAGCAGGAACAACTTCTGGTAGATTAATACTCTTTTTCAACCTTTATAAAACTGATCAGATTTATGATCTAGTCACCAGTTCTTTTCTGCTAATGTGCAAGGAACTACAACAAGAGATAGAGGCATCCACAAAAATGTTTAAACCCTTTTGGGGCTAATGATTTAAATCAGGACATGGAATTTTAAAATTTACTTAAAGATGCAAGGTATGGGAAGAAGACAAGCTCATCAACATCTAGAACACATGACAAAACCTTGGAGGCTACCTAAGTCAACTTCACAATAAAGCTTATAAAGGTAGTATAAATACTAAGATATATAAATACCAAGATAGTATAAATACTAAGTAAGTGCCAAAAGGGTAATCAGATAGCAGAAAGTAAAGTACTGTGAACATTTGTGCCTGAGTGAATGAGGTAGGAATTGGAACTGAGTTTATTAGAAATGGTAGAAAGTATTTATTGAGAGGATTGAATATTAATTCAGGAGAAACACTTGAGATTATACACATAAATACCAGATCACAATTTTAAATAAAAATGTGGACATGAAATGGAGATTGGAATAGTAATGGACCTTTTTTAGGATATTAAACAGTCCATTTGGACTGAATCACTGGGTTTGGATGGTATATCATCAGTTTTTGCTGTGTAACAAACCAACCCAAACTCTGAAGGCTTAAAACAAAAAATTATGTGTTGCTTTGTGATCCTGTGGATTGCCAGTTTAGGCCAGGCTGAGATGGGAAGTTCTGGTCACCCATGGGGCTGCAGGCAGCTGGTCTGGAACGGGGGCTGGAAATTCTAAGGTGGCCGCATATTGAGCACTTGCAGCTGTTGAACACCTTTGTTCTCTCCTGTGTGGCTTGGTCACTCGGTGGCAGGGGTCTGAGAGGGCGAGGGTGGGGGCAGCAGGGTCTCTTGAGGTCTTGCCTCGGAACTCACAGCTGCGCTCAGACTATTCTGTTGGTCAGAGTTAGGCCAGCCTCTGATTTAAGGGAGCAGATAGTCTTGTGTCCAGTTTGGATCTGCTATTTGAGGAGTGCCCTTAAATGTGATTAAAAGCTTACAATGGTGCTTGAATATAAATGGTTCGAATGTAACATCTTTCATTCTCAATCTGTTGGCTTCAGCTTTATTAACATTTTATTACAAGTGACAGTTGATATGTATTAAGCTTCTTTGGGGATAATGGAAAGGATCGTGGGATGGCTGATAATTTAATTCTTCATTTTGGTTTGGTCTGTTGGGGTTTATTATTTGAAAAAAAACATCAGAATCATCATTATAGAGAATTAGGACTTGGATTTACTTACTCTTAATTTTGCTGTAAAATAGTATTTTGGTGGCAGCAGGGGAAGGAAAGGGGAGAGAGGCAGGCCCTATGTACCATAGTCTTCGTGCTTAGGACCTCTTCCAGGTCACCATCCAGCCCTGCAAGTCAGTGTTGGGTGATGGGGAGGACTAAGTGAATGACCATTTGAGACTTTGGTTCTGCATACAGAAAATGTTGGGTTATCTCAAGGAAAACAGATGTGACAAACTAGTGCTATGCAAACTTTCATAGTGTAAATAGTTTAAAAAATAAGTTTTGTGTGGTAGTTTATTTACATACTAAATTTACATTTTATATCTAATTGTTGACTTTTTCAAACTTTGATCTTATAAGACATACGTAGTGAACAAACCTATTTTTATATGTGAATTGGTATGAACAAAATTGTTTTTCTCTTGAAAAACAAAATGTGAATGGATTAAACTCAGTATTTTTTCTCTGATATGTATCAAACTACCATTTTGCTTGTAGTTTCCTTTTACCTTTTTTTGCATGTGAATGGTACTAGTTTGGTTATAGTAAACCATTAGGAGCAAAGAGGAGACTTACTGTTTAGTTCTCATAAAGATACAGTGGGTTTAAACCATCTCTTTTTAAAAGACTTAATCAGAAGAGTCTTGGAATTTTTGTTTGGGCCTCAGGACATCTTATTTTTGTTTTTATATACTTTTCAGATATTGCCATTCAGCATTAATTCTCTGTGATCTAAGTGGAAATTTTATAGAATACAAATTCCAGAATAAGTTATGGAATGTTAAGATGTCTTTTTAACAATAATATGATGGACTTTTTCCGAAAAGAAATGGGAAGGAATGAACAGTAAGAGAAGTCTTAAAGATAATATTAAGGTCAACTATTTGATAAATTCAAAAATACATAAATTCACAGCATTTCTTCTCTTTGAGTTGTTTTCAGATTTATTGCTTAGAAATATTTTTAAGGGGTGCCTGGGTGGCTCAATTGATTAAGTGTCTGACTCTTGATTTCGTCTCAGGTCATGATCTCAGATGGTCCTGAGATTGAGGAGATTGAGCCCCACATCAGGCAACTGGGCATGGAGCCTGCGTAAGATTCTCTCTCTCCCTCTCCCCCTCCCCACCGCTTGCTCGCTCTCAAAAAAAAGTATTTTTAAGCATTCAGTAAAAATTATAGAATCTGATTTAATAAATAAATATTTATTTAACATAAGCTCTATGCCCAATGTGGGACTTGAACTCATGACTCCTAGATTAAGAGCACATGCTCTACTGACTGAGCCAGCCAGGCACCTCTAATTTAATAAAAACTTAGAATTAAAGAAGCCTTGGTAGAAAACCTGTCAAAATTCATCAGCATGTGTCCCAGCAGCAAGAGTTACCAGTGTTGTGTATGGCACTGTGGCAAGTAGGAATAAATGTAGCCCTGAGTTAGTATGATATAACTGACCTTTTAGAGACTAGCTAAATTCACTTTGAAAGATCTGCTTGGACATAGAATACCCTCTACTAATAGAAACTTGTATCTCATATGATGTTGGGAGATTCGCAATGCTCTTAAAGGAAATTGTATCAGATAAGATGGTACTAATATTGGCATTCCATTTCTACAAAGGCACAAACTGAAAACTGGGGACCACTGAGTTTGAACTTCATCGCTCTGGTCACAAATCGCATCCTGTTCTCCTGAACAGCTGGGGTGCGCTAAGCGTGCTGCCAGTCTAACAGCAGATGCTTAGTCCATGTGCATGCTTCTTTCTCCAGATTTCACCAGAAGTTTGAGTATCACTACTCCTGATCAGATGATTGAAAAGGCCAAAGGGGAAACTGCTTATTTGCCATGCAAATTTACCCTTAGTCCAGAAGACCAGGGACCACTGGACATCGAGTGGCTGCTATCACCAGCTGATAATCAGAAAGTGGATCAAGTGGTAAGTTTGCTGAGTGCTTGCTCACTTAGTAGATGTCTGTGGAACTTCTTAGGTGTCCATCACTATGCTGATCACACAGGCAGGGGTGGGGATGGGGGAGCTATGTAAAAAGCCCGAGACTTCTTTGGCTTGTGGTCTGGGTGAGGAAGACGGTCACTGGATGGAAAGTGAGGACACATGTGTAATGGAATGAAATGGGTAAGTGGCCTGAGATTTCTTAGTGAAGGCTTTAAGGAAGAAGAGGAACTTAGGAACGTTCTGAAAACCTGGAGTTGGAAATGTGCGTGAGGGAGTGGTGGGAGGGGTATATGGAGCAGGCATGATAGATAGCACGGTAGGAACATGCATAACGTGTTAGGGGACAGCAAGTAAACTAGACTTTGTGAAGAATTAGAAAGAATTCAGCTTTTTTGTTTTTTGTTTTATTTCTTAAATTTTTTTTTTTGAGAATTCAGTTTTTAATACAAGGATTCTGTTACCACTGTAAGGGTCATCGAATGTAACAGTGTAATGCAAGTACATATCACAACAGTCTGTTTTCCATATCCTTCAAGTTAAATATCCTGAATAATGATTTCTTAAAAAGCAAAACAAAATCTTCATAGCAAAACAGTTTATAAAATATTTAATCTAAAAAATGAAATAGCAAAATACTGTTATAGAAATTTTTCTAATTATAAAGTATTAAGAGCCCAGTGTTGAAAGCCTGGAAAGCCAAAAGTGGCACAAAGGAGGAAAATTGCCTGCTAATCTCTCCAAATACATGTATCACACTTTATTTATTAGTACTAAAATATTTCACTTAACATAGAATATTTCATATTAGCTTTATCTGACACGTTTAGTTCTAAAAAATAACACATTATATTAGATCAGGGAGAGAAAAATAAGTCCAAATATTTACAGGAATATAGTAGTAATACACACATTTGGAAGAGAAAATTTATTTTTATTTATGGTCCATAGAAAAGAAGAGGTTATTAAGCCATTTAATGACTGAAACAGTGCAGTTAGGTAATTACTGCTTTTGCAAATTCAGACAGTTTACCCCTGATGTATTTTGAAGGAAAAAATTAATGTCTTCCCAGGTTGTGAATGACCAGGCCACCTCCTCCAAATACTTAACTTCTGTCCCGATTCTGCTACCGGAAGGAAATTCCTTCTGTCTTCTCTAAGCAAGATAGAGCCTGACCCACTCTGCCTGCTCAGCCCAGATACCCTGTGCCTCCCTGCTTGCTTTCCTTGGCAGCGCCAGCACCTTGAACATAGGCTTCTATTCTCCCTGAGGTTCTGCATATCCCTCCCCTGGTAGTGCCAGGGCCACAGAGCCCGTGACCACTTCCGTGGTTCAGATGAATGAACGGAGAGCATGGGTCTTAAATGCTTCTGGCTTAGGACTCCTGAGTGAAGCCCTCTGAAAAGGTACGTCTAGAGACCAAGAAGCACAGTATGCCCTGTAGCCTGGCGTGTCCGTTCGTGGCAGGAGGACCCAGAGTCTTCTGTGCTGAGTGGGAGGCAGAGCTTTATTGCCTACGGGACTTCGGAGACAAGTATCAAACTAGGAACTGGGTTTTAGTGTCCATTTCTGGGTTAAAACCTAGCCTTCA
Organism: Neomonachus schauinslandi; assembly: GCF_002201575.2. Lineage (NCBI taxonomy): Eukaryota > Metazoa > Chordata > Mammalia > Carnivora > Phocidae > Neomonachus > Neomonachus schauinslandi. Next base: position 25,498,352 of record NC_058403.1, on the reverse strand, counting down.
ACCTAAAATACGGTAAAATCAAACCGAAAAGAAAGGTAAAAGGGATACGGAAAGATGATGCAGAAGAGGATGCTTATATAGAATTTCAGCTATGTTATCTGTTAGCTGAGCCATTATTTTAATTTAGTTAAACTAGTAGTAACTGTAGCAGGGGACCGGGCTGGAGAAGTTAGCCATCCTTGTTCCCTGTGTGATCTCTTTAGTCAGCAGTTATCATGTACTATGCACTTACTATGTGCTGGGCAGTGTTTTATAGATTTTAATTATGCATAGTTATTTAAGCCTTAGAACACCCTAAAATGAGAATTTTTATGCACGTGAAGAAGAGGGAATGGAGGCCCGGTGTCACACAGCTGGCAACAGATGCAGTTGGGGCTTGGACTCAGGTCTCTCTCGCTCTCCTGCCACACTTTGTGATCCCTTGCACCATCCCATACTGCCTCCCGCATTTCATAAGCCTCTATCCTCCTGTAAAATAGGAAAAAGACAGGGTTGTAATGAGAATTCACTGAAATACTGTGTCCATAAGGATTTTAGAAGCTTAAAAGTCCTGTAGAAATTAATGAAGTCAGTACCAAGTCAATAAGCATACCAAGTCAAATGGATCTGGTTTGCATCTTAGCTGTGGGACTTTGCAAATGTTCATCTGTGAGAGCCACTGCTGCTCTCAGCTTCGAGGGTAACTGGACGGCGCCACTGTCTTTGTAGGGTTGTGAAGAGGAGTCAGAATTTTCTGGTAAATGTTAGTTCTCCCCCGTGTGACCACCATTTGTAGTATTGTTTTCCTGGGAAAATACTAAGAGAGTTTACAAAATAACTAACAGTGAGGACACATGTCAGACTCTCCTTAAAAAACTGCTAAGGTGTGTTTATAGCAAAATGAGGGATTGAGTACTGTAGATTGAATAAGGGAGTCAGTAGTTAAATACAGAGGAAGCTAGGGCAGCCTCATTTGAATGTCAGCTGTGGACCTTTCAACTGCTTTTTTTAATCTACTTAGCGAACTGGTATTGAGTGCAGACATTAAATATATAAATTTAAAAATCTAGTAGACAAGGAGTGGGGTAAGCATGGCAGGGGAGGTGATGATACTGAAAAGAACCCAAGTCCCTGTCATCAAGAAATTCCTGCCGAGGACACTGATTCTGATTATACTGCCCATAATTACATCTCAGATAAAAATTACTTGCAGGATACAGACTGTAGTCATGTGCTCTGATTATTACTTGAGTTTGGTGCCACTGCTCTTTGAACCTTGGGTCTCAGATGACCTGAATGTAGGATTTCATTAGCAAATGTGAAAAAATTAGAAAGTATGTTAATTTGGATGATAGAGATGACCATTGTAATTCTCTTCCAAGCCAAGTTTAACACAATTTATTTTCCCTCTAAATCTAGCCTTTGGTTATCTCCATTAAAGCTTGTAACAGTGGCTCAGAAAACTCAGCGGAATTAGAAAGGGGTCTTTGCTTTTAGTCTCAGAAGACTAGTTGAAAGGTCCCGTTAACCCGGGCACATGTATTTCAAGAGGTTTATTTTATGACTTTATCTTTTAGAGTCTAGAACCCTCAAGTGCCTCTGATTTTGTGTTAAGACAAAAAAATGTTGTCTTTTTTGTTGTTGTTAGATTCCACAGGTAAATTATCACCAGCCTTTTTTGTTGAATAGGGGTGGTGGTATTTACCTGAGTTGACACATGTGATTGACATGCTGTAAGCTCTGAGACAGCTGAAAAACAGAATGTATAGGAATTCACACGTCTCTGTTCTTGTCCAGTCTAACTAAACCACTCTCTGACGTAGGGCTATATTACTTATGTTGGGTCTTGGCTTTCCTATTTATTTATTAACATTTTCTTGTGAATTTGTTTTTATTGGGATATAAGGGATAGGTTGGGAAATGTCGTGTGGGTTATGCCCTACCAGGTAAATGCCCATTCTGATCTTCCTGGGATAACTTCTGGAGCCTTTTCTTTTTCCTGGAGCTCCTACTGTTGCTGCCAGCAGCCTCTTCAGGTCTGCTGGTGGGTGGCACCTGGTTTTCCATTTAAAATGAAAGTGTGTGACCATACCCAAGGATCCCAGTGCTCTCTCTCTCTCTCTCTCTCTTTTTAAGATTTTATTATTTTTTAAATTGAGTACCGTAGAGAGAGAGAGAGTGAGTGGGTTGAGGGGCAGAGCGGGAGAGAGAGAGAATCTCAAGCAGGTTTCACACTCAGTGCAGAGCCTGACTTGAGGCTCAGTCTCAGGAGATCATGTCAGACTCTGAGATCATGACCTGAGCTGAAATCAAGAGTCAAGACATTTAACTGACTTGAGCAACCCAGGTGCCCCAAGATTTTATTTCATTTTATTTTTTAAAAGATTTATTTATTTGAGAGAGAGCACAAGTGGGGGGTGGGGACAGAGGGAGAGGGAGAAGCAGGCTTCCTGCTGAGCAGAGAGCCTGACACAGGACTCGATCCCAGGACTCTGGGATTATGACCTGATCCAAAGGCAGACACTTAACCGAGCCACCCAGGTGCACCGCCCCCCTCCAAGATTTTATCTTTAAGTAATCTTTACACCCAACATGGGGTTCAAACTTACAACCCTGAGATCAAGAGTTATGCATATGCTCTACCTACTGAGCCAGTCAGGCACCCTGTGATGCCCTGTTCTCTTAATCTGTGATTTGAATAATTGTAGTTTTCCTGATAATACTGTGTTTGTATTCTTTTTTTGGATCCTACAGAGAGTACCGTGGTATATCCAGAGCTCCTTTAATGAGACAGAGGGTTTGCTTATTTGTTTTTTCCCTGTCTTATTTTGGTTTTCTTTCAGATTATTTTATATTCTGGAGACAAAATTTATGATGACTACTATCAAGATCTGAAAGGACGGGTACATTTTACAAGTAGTGACCTCAAATCTGGTGACGCATCAATAAATGTAACAAATTTACGGTTGTCGGATATTGGGACATACCAGTGCAAAGTGAAAAAAGCTCCTGGTGTTGGAAATAAGAAGATTCAGCTGACAGTTCTTGGTAAATTGTTTGTATTAATGTTACTTGTTACAAAGTAATACAACACGGTTCTGTAATAGCAGCATTTGAAGTAATTCTAATGTCCTCATAAAACATAAAACTAGCATACTTTTTGGAATAAAAATATAAGAAGTGACTGACTTCTTTATGAAATTCATAAAAGAGTTTAAAGGCAAATGACATAGTTTTATGATAAAGAAGAGCCCTAAACAGGGCATTAGGAGATCCAGGTGGTTTTTTTTTGGTATTATTCTCAGATTTGCCTTGAAAAAGAAATAGAATCTCTTCATTTCTTGGGCCTCAGCCTACCTTTTTGAAACATAAAAAATTTAATTATCCTTAAATCTCTACCCTGTTCCATTGATTTCAGAAGTGTTTGTTATGGGCATTTTAAGCTTTTTTCAAACTACATAACTTTAATAAATGAGATTTCTATGATGAATAATTAGAGTATTTAGAACCGAGAAGATGGAATGTAGTAGAAGGAATATTAAAGGGATAAGGCCGCTAGACATCAGATAATCATTTAACCTCCCTGAGCATCACTGTTTTTCATCCTTAAAACAAAGGGATTAGACAGATGATCACTGGGATGTCTTGTTGTCTCTCTGACAGTTAGGAAAGGGATCAGTAAACTGTCAAAGACTGCCATGTTTATTCTTCTAGATTCTGTGCTTGTCACAAGCACTCTTAACTCCTTCTGACTGAGAAACTGAAAGGTTATTGTTCATAAATATACATATAAAGTCTTAGCGCGGTAGACTTTACCCAGCAGTACAATGGCTGCCATGTAGAAAAACACAATTGTCTAGCTCTGTTTTATGACAGGAAATTCCCCTGTTTTGTGACCTAAGGTGTCCTGTTTTGGGTTACACTTGGAGACCCACTTTGTGTAGGAAATTTGGATCGCTAGAACTGCCTAGCGTACCCCTGGAGATAACTAATCAGGGCAGTTCTCCCCCACATCAACTCTACCTCATTCCTTTTCTTTTAGAGAAACCCCGATTAGTTGGGGGGAGTGAAAAAACTTTAGAGGTGCTGGATTCCAGACTCATTTAAAACATCACTCTTTTCTAAAGAATGAATATCAATATCAGAGCAGGTAGAGACTGGGAACAAGAATGTGGATTTTTGTGCACTCCAGTGGCAACTTCAGGTGCTGTCTTGGTTGATAAGACTGCCTTCCACTGGCCGCATTGTTGAGTGGGCACACAAGGGAGTCCTGGTAAAAGGCACTTCATCCTAAATGGCCCTAGTTCAAAATGTTTCCTATGGTATGAAAGCCAGTGAACCTAAACAGGGAACCAGGAGAGGGAATATGGTAACATGGGGAATTCTAGCTTTCTATGTCTACATTTAGTAAATGTGGAGTTACCTTTCTTTTTTGTAAATGTGAAAGTGGGTGTAACTTGTCTGAACTCTTACCCCAGGCCCAGGCATACCTGGGATTATAACTCTGATTGTGTATCTTCTTTGAACACATTCTCCAGGAAGCATTGAGTTAAGATAGAGATGGAATTTTAACTGGTCCGTAATGTACCAGACTCTACCTGTTACCAGAATTATTTGTTGTGGACCCTGAGGTGGGCAGGTACACTGGGAAGAATGCAGTTGGCACACATTTCCAGAAACAGTGTGAACAAGCACAGTGTTTGTGGGCGTGTGTATGTTCCCATGGGACCAGGTTCTGGATTGAATTTGCAGGTCCTGACTGAAGGGACCCCTATAGCACAAGGCAGCTCATATCCTAGAAGAAACCCGAGTCAGTAATAATGGTTGGCACGTCATGTGGCTAAGCATGGTCATGACAGCAGCCAGGACTGCCACTCAGGAGAAATGACCCGTTTTCATTAAACCTCACCACCCAGCATCTCATACGTCAGGATGGGTAAGTGAGAAGCGCTTACACAGTAACTCCTTTTGTCACGTCTGTAGGGGATCACCATGGCCTAGCGAGCTGTGAATCCAAAGCAGGGAGGGGGGAGGGGTTAAGTGGAGGGTAAGAGGAGAAAAGTAAGTGATTGCTGATGGGAGTGGGGATGACTAATACTCTGATTTGAGAAGCTGTGTCAGAGCCGGAGGAGAATTTCCTGTAGCGCTCTTCCATGTTTTCAGATGAGTCATGGCTGCTGCTGGGAGAAACTACCAGAATTTTCTCTTGAAAGTGACTGTTGGGTGGAAGCTTCTGTTAGCTTTACCTGAGAAATCCGCTTGGATAGTCTGGAGGAAAGATAAAATGAAGTGCCCTCTAGGGACCAGACTGTTAGTCCAGTGGAGCTCAGTTCACTTGGAGGCCCTGCCTAATACCTTGATTCGCTTATGGGGAATCTGGAGGAGATGCCACCAGAGTGTTCACAGAGTAACGACGTTTGTTCAGTGTGCCCTGTGTGCTGTGTGGACATGAACTGGGATGACTTAGTTGCCTGGGTGTGAGAGGTGAAGTGTTACTAGAGTTTTCCCCATTGCCTGAGCCTGCCCTACTCTTTGAGATATGCCAGAAGTTCGTGTGGATGCAGCTCAGTGACAGAGGGAATTGATTGAGGGTTAATATGTGGCCACACATCACTAGCACCTTCTGCCCCTGGACCTCTGAAAGGGCATATTATTGAGACCTTTTGATATAAACAAATTGGCTGGTCTTGAAGAGTATAACCACAATTAATCATTTCCTGGTTGTATACCACGCAATCGCATGTAGGGGTAGCTCGGTGAACGCTGGCCCTGGGGGATTTGTATTGGTATTTGTATTTGTATTGGTAAAGGGCAGGGCATTTTTTTGTTCCATTTTTTATTTTGAAATACAAAATAAAATAGAAAAGTTTCTCTGTTAGAACAAACCTATTTTCCTCTCTGTAAATTAAAAAAAATAACGTATCTTGGGACCCACTTTGAGACTATGCAAATATGTTGTTTCCCCTCAAACTTTGCCCATGGTTTTCTGTGCACGATTTCACCTGGAGACAGGGTATTTTTTTGTTATTCCAGAACTTAACCCATTTATTATAGGCTAGCAGTGTTTCCAGTGGTGGAGCTTCTCCTGGTCTTTCAACTCCTTCAGTCTTCTATTGGCCGGCTTTACTGTGATGGCAGAGGTGGTGCTGTAGGTCCAGGCACCGTTGGCTACCGTTTTCATGCACGAACCACAATGCCAGATCCCCACAGCTTGTTTTTTCATCTTGGTTTTGCCACAGAAGGAGCACGTGTACTTGGCGTGCTGGCTTCTTTCAGTCTTCTTCCGCCATTTTCTTGAGGGAGGCACCATAACAGGTCCCACACTTAGCCACGATTTGGACCTTCTTGATGCCTTTAGCTATGTCGCGGCAAACTAGGTCTGAGCCCAGAGAGCAGGGTATTTTCAACCAAGCACAAATAGCATTCCTGGATGGGTGATGTGATGATAAAAGTATATCCTGTCCCGTGTAGGAATTTAGAGTGTTTCTCCCGTAGACTGGTGCAGGCCATTAGCTTGGGAGGCTGATGATGGAGTACAGCATTACTACACTGGTGGGACGCTGCCCAAGTACAAATTGATGGACATGCACCTTCTCTTGAGAAGGACTGTTGGCTGTGCCAATGATGGTGGAAGCAAATGTTCTGGGGACAATAGCCAGGTATCCTGGAACCGCAGGCCAAAGAAACATTAGAAGACAAGACTTTTATCTGCGTTCTTTGTGGTTTTTATCTTTCTTTCAATATAGGCAAGTGCCATGCATTAAGAGTTACCTTCCCTGTGGTATAATGGTTGGGGTTGGCATGTGAAAGACTTGCGCTTTCTCCTCCCAGTGGAAAGCAGGTGGGCCCCCCTGGAGTGACACCCAGAAGCCAGTGTTGGTAACATCTGGTCTGCTGTAGATGGTGTGTATCTCAAGCTCAGTGGGGCCTTGAATTTCCTCAGCAGTCACTTTAAGTAACTGCCCGTTATTGGATATGTTTGGTTTATGGGAAAGGGATATTTTTGTTAGAAAAGATGAAGGTTAGGATTAGAACACTGTATTACCAATAGGTTTTTGATGTATGAAGCATTGCTTTAATATCTCACAATATCTGCTAATTTATGTAATGAAGGATTTATTTGGTAGTTTGAAGAAATGGAGAATAAAGTTCACTTCGTTGAAGATTCACAGGATGAAATAATTTGCAAAACTGATTTAAAAGTTTTTAATTGATGTAGTCCCCAGGGTAACTGATCAATCTGCAAAAGAAACACATTTGCTTAGGAAAATCATCAGTGTAATTAAATGCATGTGTTCATCCTTGTTAAAAGGTACAGGCAGTAAGAAAGTGGAGAAATAAAGTCAAATTTAAGTTTTATCAAGAAATGTGTGAAGAAGTGAGATCATGATTAACAACCTTTGTTAAAGATGCTCCCCAATAATTCTCTTGGTCAACTTTGGAAAACAGTTTGAACGTTTCTTACTGAGTTAAACATGCACTTACCAACTATGAGCCAGGAATTACCAAGAAAAAGGAAAACATGTATCAATATTTACAAAGTGTTCAAGCAGCATTTGTAATAGCACAAAACCCATATACGTTTTCACAGCAGTGAAAGAATAAAAGCCCATCCAGGATTTGAAAGAACAAAAATTAGCTCCGGCTGAAAAAGAACAAAGCAGTCCTGCTGTTTCTCAGAATGGAGGACGTGCGGTAAAAGCCAGCAGGCTGGCGGGAACACTACTCCTCCTGAGGTTGTGGAGCAGGAGTAAACTAGAGGCTACTGTTACTTCCCCCGTGGTGCCCCTGCTCTGCACTACTCATCTTTTTCCTGGGGTATTCCGCTGCTAAATGGCCCCCATCTCCAATTTAACCCCTGCTTCTCCTAATCCTGCCTCAGAAACAGCATCTGCTTTAGGACGGGTCCACGCGGCTCTTAGACCGTGCTCCGAATCCTTCAGATTCCCTCCTCTGATGGTGACAGACTACACACCTGTCCCTGTTGAGTTTAGCTGATTGAGTTTTAACATGAGCCCTAAAACTGGAAACCGTGTTCATCGGTGGATGAATGGAGAGGCAAATTTGTGTTCTAGTCCCTTGATAGAATACAGCTGAGCATTAAAGAATGAACCCCACAGACTGCATGGGTCAGTCTCAAAAGCCTTACGTGAATAAAAGGAGCAAGACAAAAAGCCAAAGTAAATGGGTATTATTCCATTTATATGACTCTAGAAGCAGCAGAACAAATCTAGTGTGTGATAGAAATTTGATCAGTTGGCTGCCTGGGACCAGGGTTGTGGCATCAGATCTCAACACGAGGGAAATTGCTTGGAAGAGGAGGCGAGCCACGCTTAACGGTGGTGCTTCTACAGTTGTTAAAAATGATCATCCCACAAGATGCGATGGTGTTGATTTTATTGTACATTCACTGTGCCTTAATAAAGTCCAGCAGAAGAGTACGAAATGCCAAGGTGTTATGCCAGTGTTTGGAGTGAGTGACAAGGGATGGATTTAGCAGCTGCTCGAAACAGTTTCCCAGAGAGACCTGGAGTATAACCTCAGGTTTACCTTTTTATAACCCTGCTCTCTGGATGGTTTGGGGTTAATGTAATGCAGAGTGTTAATTGTTCCTGTTATCAGCATTATTTATTATAAATCCCCCAAATAGTGAGATAACAGCACTCAGAGGGATATGACATGGCACAGACTCCCAGAGCACCACCTACATGTCAAGCACTGAGTAGAAGAGGTAAGGATTAGAGGGAGATGGAAGCTTCCTTGAGTCTGAAGTGGGGCCCGCCTGCACCGTCCTTCTCTTTTTTCAGATGTGCCCCCTTGAAATGAAGGAGCCCAGAGCTCCCACCTGAGATACTCGAGCTCATTCATGCCTGCTTCGTGTTGCATAAAGTTGAGTAAACTGGTGCTAATAACTTATTATAGCCTTTCAGTCTTGTCACCGGCCACATGACAATGAGTCAGTGGTTATGGGATGTACTGTGTGTTTAATCATGGCAAACGTAAATTCTGTTCTCTTGTATAAAGTTACAATTTATTCTTTTCTCAGTTAAGCCTTCAGGTATAAGATGTTACGTTGATGGATCAGAAGAAATTGGAAATGACTTTAAACTAAAATGTGAACCAAAAGAAGGTTCACTTCCATTACAATATGAATGGCAGAAATTGTCCAACTCCCAGAAACTGCCCTCCTTATGGTTACCAGGTACTGGTGATATTACAAGTTGAACTATACGCCATTGGTTTGGACTTGGATCTAGTAGTGGGGATGTGCGTGCGTGTGTGTGTCTGTGTGCGTGTGTGTGTGTCTGCGTGCGTGTGTGTCTGCGTGCATGTGTGTCTGTGCGTGCGTGTGTGTCTGTGCGTGTGTGTGTGTGTCTGTCTCTGTGTGTGTCTGTGCATGCGTGTGTGTGTGTGTGTGTGTAGAGAAATTCCCAGATACTTTGCCTTTTCTGTACAGAACAATCAAGAATCCATGAGAATTATTCAGTGTTTTACAATGTCAACTTAATATCACAATCATGTTAATGAAAATATTTTTATAATCTCACTGCTTAGGATATTATAGTTTCTTTGTAGTGTGTGTATATATATATATATATATTTTTTTTTTTTTAAAGATTTTACTTATTTGACAGAGACAACGCGAGAGGGAACACAAGCAGGGGGAGTGGGAGAGGGAGAAGCAGGCCCCCCGCGGAGCAGGGAGTCCGATGTGGGGCTCGATCCCAGAACCCTGGGATCAGGACCCGAGCCGAAGGCAGACACCTAACGACTGAGCCACCCAGGCGCCCCTGTTGTATATTTTTTAATTGATAGTAATACTGATGGAAAATATGATCATAATATAGATATTGGCTTGGTTATAATAAGAGTAGGATCTTGAATGTTTTGCCTAGATTCATGTTGAAGTAGGATTTCTCTCCACCTCTTTCTTTTCTCAAACTAAGAGGCCAAACTATATGACCCCTTCTGACTTTTGTATGTTTCTTCCATCTGTGGGGATAAAATAGGTTTTGAAATCTTCCTGCTTCCCCAAAGAGCCTTTGTGGGATGGAATTTTTTGTTTTTGTCTTTTTAAGTAATCTCTGTGCACAGTGTGGGCCTCAAACTCCTCACCACCCTGAGATCAAGAGTTGGCATGCTCTACCAGTTGAGTCAGCGAAGTGCCCCACTATTTTTTAGAATCAGTGTGGCTCTGCTTCAGCTGAGACTGTACCTGGCTAAGGCAGTCGTGGGTACTCTCACTTGTGATACAAATGACCTGGAGGACAATTATAGTCGGTCCTTGAACAACACAGGTTTGAACTATGTAGGTCCATTGATATGTGGATTTCTTACAGAGAGTACTGTAAATATATTTTCCTAGTGATTTTCTTAGTAACATATAATACATAGAACATACAAAATGTGTGTTAATCGGCTGTTTATGTTATTGTACATACATTTCGGGGGCATGTGGGTGGCTCAGTCTGTTGAGCGTCAGACTCTTGATTTCAGTTCAGGTGGAGATCTCAGGGTCATGCGATGGAGCCCCGCTTCAGGCTCCAAGCTCAGTGCAGAGTCAGCTCGAGATTGTCTCTCCCTGTGTCCTTCTGCCCTCCCAACTCAGTGTGCACACTGTCTCTCTCAAAATAAATAATAAGATCTTTAAAAAAAATTACAGTTACATTTCAGGGGAGTCAAAAGTTATACCCTGATCTTTAACTGTGCAGGGGATCAGAATCCTTACACACCTGCCCACCCCCTGCCATTATTTAAGAGTCAACTGTGTCTGCATTCTGGAGACAAGCGCATGTCTCCCTGGAAATTTGGAACTGTACCCAGTTTCAGTTTGTCTCACTTTTACCTGGATTGTCAAGTTTAATAGGGTTTGCCTTTACTAAAAACTTAGCAATACAATTTTATAAAGATAGGTTTTGCCACATACTCCCCCTTTTCTTCCCCATAGACATGAATTCACCTGTTATATCTGTAAAAAATGCCTCTACTGAGTACTCTGGGACCTACAGTTGTACAGTCACAAACAGAGTAGGCTCCGATCAATGCCAGCTACACCTGAATGTTGTTCCACGTAAGTACCTTCTTTCGGTCTGTTGTGATAACGTCTGTTTCCGTCGTCTTCATACAGCTTCCTTTGATTCAGTCAGCAAGTATGTATTGAGGGCAAAGGGATGCTAACTTTGGCAAAGCACTCTGGCTTGGTTATTAGCTATCCTAAGTCCTGGAAAGGGGGAAAAAATACTATATTAATAAAGACTTCATTATTGTAATGACATTAAGAAGGTAAGAGTTGTCAAATCGACTCTTGTATCATTAGAACATTCTTATATGCCAGCCAAGAAAGCTTTGAATATTAAAATGTTTTAGTCTGGTTTCATGATTTTTATGCTTGAAATAGATTATACAGTTCAGAAGAAAGTTCTTTCCAGTGGATTTTCCCACTGGACCAAAAACTAATTTGTCTCTTAAAGTTAATATATACAGTGAAATCAGTCCATCAATGTGTATCCCTAACCTTCAATATGACTAAATACAGATTTTTTTTTTTACTATTAATTATTTTCTTATTAACATCTTATTCTAGCTTCAAATAGAGCTGGAACAATTGCAGGAGCTATTGTAGGAGTTTTGCTTGCTCTAGTGCTCATTGGTCTTATCGTCTTTTGCTGTCGTAAAAAGCGCAGAGAAGAAAAATATGAAAAGGAAGTTCATCATGATATCAGGTAATTAAGTGACACAAGAATTGACTAAAATAAACTAAATGTATTATGTCTCTAAAGCATTAGTTCTCTTAATCATGTGAAGCATTTATCCCATTAGAACTGGATAAAAGCTGTAGCTCTTCCCCTCAATACATTTGAAAGCTTTTACTTTCAATTTCAGGTGTGCGGAATCAACCAACCGCCATTGTGCCCTGCCTCCAGCCCTGATTTTGAATCCTATTTTAAGAGCTACTGCAAAATGCTTATCTTAAGACTGTCTACCTTCTCCCAATAAAGTACAGGCATGAAGTTTTCAAAAAAAAGGAGCAGATGTTGAGGTTTAGAAAGACCTCATGGTATCAAGTGACATCAAGTAGTTATATAGAACTGTTGGTAATGTGATTTTATTTTTTAATATTCTAAACTAGTAGATCTTAACTAGAAGTGTGTGTTGCATTATAGAACTTTAAAAAATAACATGACTTAAATAACATCCAGGAAATAAATTGACATTTGGTAGGTCTGGCTTGGGGTCTGTGCACTTGTCTTTTTTTGAACTGCACCAGAGGTAACTCAGGTGAATATTCTTTGTCAGTGCTTGGTGTAAAAATTCTTAAGCCTGAATTCTCAGCTTTTGCAAATTTAAATCTGCTAAGCTTTCAGCTAAGGTCTTAGAGAAGTAATTTTCATAACGAAAAAGTTTTTCTTTTTTTCTGGTAGAAATATTTCTATAGGTGTTAGTGCCTTATCCACTATAATGTGTTGGCTGACTATCCCTATAGATTATCTTGATCAGCGATAGCACAGTATGAAGAAATTTAAGTTTGTTCCTTATAAGAACATTATAGAATTAGACTTTTGTAAAAATCACATTTTATTATGTATGAAGGTGTACACTCTGTCAATGATAGATTTGGGATGAATACACAGTTCACGACATTGTAGTTTATTGCGATTGCTTTTTTGTGTGTCGCACACACTTTTATTTTTTTATTTTTATTTTTTTTTTAAAGATTTTATTTATTTATTTGAGAGAGAATGAGAGACAGAGAGCACGAGAGGGAAGAGGGCAGAGGGGGAAGCAGGCCCCCCACTGAGCAGGGAGCCCGATGCGGGACTCGATCCCGGGACTCCAGGATCATGACCTGAGCCGAAGGCAGTCGCTCAACCAACTGAGCCACCCAGGCGCCCTCGCACACACTTTTAAATACATATTTAAACAGAGGATCTTTCCTCACCCATATCCATTTTTCATAGCTTACATAATTGTAGGTTTTTAGAAGCTTGTTCTTTAAACTTGTGTTGGGATCTTTGCTTTCTAGGGAAGACGTGCCTCCTCCAAAGAGCCGTACATCCACTGCCAGGAGCTACATGGGCAGCAATCACTCATCCCTGGGCTCCATGTCTCCTTCCAATATGGAAGGATATTCCAAGACTCAATATAACCAAGTACCGAGTGAAGACTTTGAACGTGCTCCTCAGAGTCCGACTCTCCCACCTGCTAAGGTAGCTGCCCCTAATCTGAGTAGGATGGGAGCGGTGCCTGTGATGATTCCAGCACAGAGCAAGGACGGGTCTATAGTATAGAGCCTGCGTGCTTTCTCCTCTGCTTTCCGTGGTTCTTTTCTCCTCTTCAAATAGGAAGACTGTTCCGTTCTCAATTCTGCTACCAGCCTCAAAATACATCAAGAAGTTAACCAGAAACTAAAAATTATACTTTAAAAAGTTTTGTTTGGCTACTGAAAGAGTACAGCATTGAAGTTACTAAAGACAGATTCACCAACTGAAAAAAGATTTCCTTTAAGAGATTGATATGATAGATTTCTGAATATCAATACTTAAGATAGAGCACTTTGAATATGAAATCCTAGGGAAGAAATTGGTGAACTTACATGCACCCTAAGTTGATACTTGAATCATGTGAAAGTGGCACTCCCTATTTTCTACCATTATTTTTAGGTTGCCTTTCTCAATTTATGATCCGGTGTCCCCTCCAAATTGGTAAAGAAACATTCATGGCAAAAATACTTATGACACATCTATGTTTGTTCTTTTTATAGCTTCTTTGGAAGCTCATTTAAATATGAGTTTGAAATATCTCTAATAACATAGAAAACACTACAGTGTTCTAGAAATTACTAGTTTTACTTCCGAATCATTCATAAACCTTATCTATGAAATGATTTCTAACTATTTAATTGATAGACTGCTATAGGCAACAGGGACATAGTAAGGTCTTTTATATCCTAAAATAAAAGAGCATCTCTCTGATTCATTTAGAACATTTGCTGCCAGCTACATACAGCAATGATACTAGTTAGTGGTGCAGTAGTGAATATGGGTTTTGTTGATGAGTGATCTGATGCCTGAGGCCCATGGCTGTCTTCAGAACAATGACCAGTCAGAACAAGGGTGGAATATTTTGCAGTTCCCAACTAAATACTAGCCCTTGAGGTGATATTTTTCTAATAAGAAAAATTATAATTCACTTATTATTTGACAGTTACAGTTTGAAATTCCCCAATTATTGGTTCCAAATTTAAAAACATTTTTCCCTAGTTGGTTCAGTGTTTTGGGGGGGGGGGGGGTTGTGTTGGTGTTGCATAATATATGTTCTAGAAACATGTAATCCTAAATTTACCCACTTGAATGCAGTTCCTGGAGGATATTTTCTTCATGGACTCGAATGATGAAATACATTTTCAGCTAGTAGGTGTCCTCCATCGATTCTGTATTTCAGACTTGGGAAGGATGTGTAGCTGCTATTGTATGGCCAACATGTCTCTGTATAGTTGCAGAAAATCAAGATGAGCTTTGAAAAGAGTGAGTCTTAGTTTTGTGAAAGTGATTTATTCTTTAAAAAAAAAAAAAAGGAAGAAATGAAAGGAAAAGGAGTAGAAGGTATACTCCTAACTGCCAAATGTGTTAAATACCGTTGTAGTAGAAGAAAGTGAGTTTATTGTATTTCCCTTAAGATTGTGAGGGAGTGTGGATATAGTAAAATGAGCCAACGGTTTCTTTATAGTAAATAAGGTTTGCAATAAATTATTTCACTAGCTCTAAAACCTTTTCCCTAGATTTTGGTAGGGAGTTGGTTTCTGTTGATCTCTTTGGGTGCTGTGGTGGTAAATGCTACATTATAAATTGATGTTCGTATGAATTTGAGATTAGACAGTATTGTGTATACTTTTTAATGCTGAACTTAAGCTGAATGTCTGTGTAATGGATTAGTGTATAGTTTTATATATTTGGAAGCGTTTTTTAGTAGGTTTTTAACCCTATATAATATTGCTTTTATACTTGTGTTAACATTTTCATCTGTGCCTTTGGGTAATTTTAATTTTTATTATGAATTTCTGGTGCCTATGAGCTAGCTATCACCTGAAAGGTGCTTAGAGGTGAAGGTACTGTTCCTAAAAACACATCACTGTGACACCTTTTCTTTTCATACTTTGACTCTTGCCTCCACTTCCCTGTTCTTTTTGGTAGCAACTTAACTGATTGTGTTATTCATAAAGATTTTAAAATTTCAACATCCCCAGCACTGTGTTTATGATTTTATATCAGTAGCTAATTTTGAGTGCCAGATGTTTGGCCTCTTTTATATGATAAAATTTATAAGATAGTATAAGAATAAATAACAGATCACAAAGTTAAATAATGAAAGCATTTGGTCCTTCCCACCCCTAGTTTTCGTACAGTAAAGATTTTGCTGCAGTCTAAGTAGGAACTACGGTAAAAGGTGGACATGTCCTCCTCTTCTCTAGTCTAGGATCTGGCTCTGAGTGATCAGACTCTCTCCCAGAAGCGCTTCCAGCTCCATACCGCTTACAGCCTGAGAACGCAGCTCGTAAAACATCACTTGTGTGACCTGAGAAGACCAGCTGGGTGGGATTAAGTTTCCAGGACAGAGTTCAGTTTTAGACTTACTTCTCCAGCTGTTCCCATTGTAAATTTCAGCTGATCCCGCAGTCAGGTCAGTCAGGTACTGATAACTTCCCAAGTAATTCTCGGTGATAATTCAGTTGAACTAGAAATATTTGTTCTAGAATGACTGTTAGTAATCATCAAGCAATTCAACCAAAACTGGTTATTCAGTCCTTACCATGAGAAAGCCAAACCGGGCCACTCCAGAACGGCCCTGCATCTTTGAGGAGAATCCATTTGATTCTACTTGACACCTGAGACACTTGACACCATCTTGTTTTGAGTTACACAGGACCGTTTGAAAAGAAATGATACTGGAGAGTATGAGTTCTGTGCTTGGAATATGTAGTTCACTGGTGTTCTTTTTCTTATTGGCAGTCTTACCAGTATTCCCCTCTTCGAGAACCCCCAAAATTTCTTACCAGTTACACTGACTAGTTTATTTAGGCAAATAACTATGCCATGGAGTGGTTACAATGGAAACACAGCCTGTGTGTGTCTTGGGAGGAGTTCATTAGATTTATGGATATGAAGAAATATCTGATTTTGTTAAAATGACAATTTTTAAGATTGAGTTCTGGAAATTTGGAGCAAGTGAAGGGGCAAGTAAACATTTTGATTAAGTATAGAAAGAACTCATTGCATGAAGTTGGATATCCAATTCTGTAATGTATGGCTTCTTAAAATAACTTCTGTCTTTTTGTGTGCGTGCGGCATGTAAATTTGAAGTTTTCTGAATGTTTAAGGTTTATTTCTAATCATCTCCACAGTGTTTCGGGCTGTCGGATGCCTTATTCCAGTGTGAACAGAAAAAACAAACATTTTATGTGGTTAATGCTTTGATGTGTCACGTTAAGGAGTAGTTTGTAGAAAATGTTGGCACAACTTTAACTTTTTAGTGGCTTGTGACATTATATATATGTACATATACCTTTGTAATATTCTTGTGTTTGGTAGTATAAATGTTCTGGGCAAGTTTTAATATTTCCAATGCCTTTAGATAGTCTTGCAATAGAGGCAACACATTCTGCAGGTGGAGTTTTTACTCGTTTGCCTATTTTGACACTAAAAAAGGTCCATAACTGAGCACAAATTCTACAATGTTACAGAAGTAAGGAAAAATAATAAATAAACTTGTGACTTGTGGTTCTGTTTATCTTATAGATGGTAACATCAAATAATTTCGTCATCTAGTCTCTTACTATTATTTAAAAAAAATACCCTGTTTTGTAATTTTAAAAGTATGGTGTATAACGGTTGGATTTGGTCATGAACACTAAAAGCTCCAATCAAGGAAGAACTCTGTTTTCTGCTAATTTAATGACATAAGTTTTAAGAGAACCACAATTTATTCACTTATTCTCATTCCTAACTGTGAACTTTTGTGATACACTTGTACTACTGAGAAAAAATATTTTGACACTTCACATATGCAAGTAGAGAATTGGTAAGTGTCAGTTTCAAAAATGATTTTGTATTTAAAGTTTCTGGCTTACGTATCCAATGGTGCAGATTTTGAAATTTGTAAGAACAAATTTGTTTATAAAAAAACCAAAAACTTGCTCTAGTTTTGTGACCTTGTGTACTTTTGAAATAAAATCAAGAAAGCAGTTTTCTGCCTCATGGTGTGGCTTCATTGTGCCTTTTAAAAAATGACTACTTTATAAAACTTCAGTATACTATTCCTCAGGGTTTCCTTTCTTCCTCCCCCCCCCCCGCACCCCTTGTTAAACAGAATAAAAATCAAACTATCACACATCAGTGAAAACATGTCAGACATACATACATTTCCCCACTCCTGTGCGTTTATATGACACCAAATAACATAATATTTGGGGTTGAAGCCTCCAAAAGTTTTGCGATCGGTTCACAATTTATAGCATAAACTCAAATCTGAGTTCTTGAAGAATAGCATTGAATACATAAACACCTAGTTATGGTATAAAGCTGTTTTCATTGATTCTAAACAATGATTTCAGAAAAGAACAGTGAGGTGGTAATACTTTTGTAAGAAGACATTTTTAGGAATGTTTTGTTAGAATCGAGTTTTTCAGTCTTAGCATTTTTAGCAGCATTTGGGCTGGATAATCCTTTGTTGTGAAGGACTGCCCTCTGCACTGTAGCATGTTGAGCAGCGTCCCTGGCCTCCTCCTTCCTCCCCAAGATGTGACAGTCAAAAATGTCTCCCAACATTGCCACATGTCCACCTGGGTGGGGGGCAAAATTACTCCAGTTGAGAACCACTAGTTTATACTAAGGTGAAATTTTCTACTCAGAGATTAAGAGGGATGGGCCTTATAATCAAACGTGTCTAAATTCTGCTTATTACTAATTGCTTTCCTTAGCTTCGCTTTCCTTAGCTTCACTTTCCTGGTGTTTAAAATGGGGAGAAAAATTATACATC
Organism: Neomonachus schauinslandi; assembly: GCF_002201575.2. Classification (NCBI taxonomy): domain Eukaryota; kingdom Metazoa; phylum Chordata; class Mammalia; order Carnivora; family Phocidae; genus Neomonachus; species Neomonachus schauinslandi. The sequence goes on along the minus strand of NC_058403.1, from coordinate 25,480,340 downwards.
CTGGGGGATGCTGGATGGTTCTAAAGAGAGAATTGATATGAAAATTCTGTGCATTTGTCCCTGAGAGCTGGGATGCTGATCATGGTACACAGATTTTCAAAGAATCAAGATTACAATAAAATATGCTGAGTGAAACTACTGAGTATAACTTAATGCCTTTAATGCCTTTAATTTAGACCATATTTTAACCTTGTAGCTCTAAAGGCCAGGTCATATTTCTGGTTAATAAGTACCAAATGGCAAAACTGATGAAATTGAGATAAAATTGAATATAAAGTAATTTGTTTTTGAATAAAAATGGTCGATAGCTTTTAAGCCTAAGGCATAATCAAATGTAATTTCTAAATGTAATAAAGGCAACAGTGAAAAGATCATGAAGCCAGTCCTAGGAACCCAAATCAGTTTTTCGTGCTGGTATTTCTGAAATCTAAATCAAGTGTGATGTGTTGTTTTGTTACTTAAGTGATTTTTCTAAATTTGGTAACTATTTATAGAAAAAGTTGTTGCAGGAAAAAATTCTAGAGTTAATGAAGAACCAAGAAATAAATTTCAGGATAAGGTCCTTGATCTATCAGTTTGCTTCTCATTTCACTACAGAGCTGTGAAAATTTTAACTAATGGAGATTGAGAAAGGGGGGAGAAGATGCAGGAAATTAGAAGTAAAAACATTGCCAGTCTCCGACAAAGTACTTGAAACCATCATGATCTTGACTCTCTTCCCCTGCGTCCTTGTCCCCTAATCCACTAAGTCATAGTGGATTGGTTGTCTTAAGATGTTAATATGATCAGATTAAAAACCAGATCATCTTAACCTGATATAAAAGAGCTTTCCAGGTCCATTCCACGTCTCTACGGTTTATTTTCTCCACACCTCCAGGTGCATCTTTATGCAGTAGCCATGTTCAATAGCTAAGGGGCCATGGTTTCATACCTTTGTGAGTGTGCAGTTTCTTAAGCCAGAGAACAGTCCTGCCTTGCTTACCTGGCCTGCAAGTGTAAGTTGAGTCATTTTTCCTGATTTGCACCCCTCCCCTCACTTATAAATTAGGGGTGCATCTGGGCCCTCGACATTGCCAGTACAAGTCTTTTAGGGCCCAAATCCTTTGCGTTCCAGTTGTTTAACCTGTTTAATACGCCCTTTTACAAGTTTGAAGTGGATTTACTCACCTCTATCCTCAGTGCCTAACTCTGACTTGCATATTGCTCAGTAAATGCTGAGTGAGTTTTCAGAAAGGAGACTGTGAGCACTGGGGGCAAGTGTGCATTGATTTGGTCTGTGTCCTATGTTCTCCAAGACAGCTGCCTTGGTCGCTTCCAAAAAGACTGTCCGGAGAAAAAGGGTGAGTGAGTATGTGTGGGGAGAGGAAAGTGCACGTGGCTTAAAAGGCTAACTTGCACAGGGGTGCCTGGGTGGCTCAGTCGGTTAAGCGTCAGACTCTTGGTTTCGGCTTAGGTCATAATCTCACAGCCGTCATGGGATCGAGCCCTGTGTCCAGCTCTGCGCTCCGTGCAGAGTCTGCTTCAGAATTCTTTTTCTCCCACTCGCACACTCTAAGAAATAAAATCTTAAAAAAAAAAAAGTTGTACAAATACAGAAGGGGGTGACCTGATCGGATAGGAGCAAACACAAGAACAAACCTAATTATTATAAAAAACTGGAGAAGTGTAGAAGCATTTTAGAAGTAAACTTGTAAAACCCTCCTGAGAGGAGATGCTGCTGAGTGGTCTGGAGTGAAGTTAGTGACTGTTTTCTCTCCAGGGTTATTTTGATAACTACGTATGGGAACCTCTGAATTGTTAGGAAACCCTTTGCAGATGACTGGTTTCCATGCTAAGTCATTAATGGTGGTATATTTTTTTCTCGGGACTTCACAAACTTCCAGAAGTATTTTGAGTACACCTTCAGAGAGGCCAAAAAACGTACAGCCTTAAATATCATTGCCTACTTGTGGTATACTAATATTTCTTATCAGAATTTAGGGAGACCTACTTAGATAACTAAAATACCATTTCTTAGAAGATTTTAATTTCCGAAAAAAAAAAAAGTCAACTGTTTTCAGGTCTTTTAAAATAGCCTTCTGAAATGACTAGTCATTTATTATTAATTTCTATGTATAATTGTATTAGTTAGCTAGGGCTGCCGTGACAAAGTACCACAAACTGGGTGGCTTAAACAAATTTACTGTCTCACGTCCTGGATGCTAGATGTCTGAGATTTAGGTGTTGGCAAAATTGGCCCCTTAGATTGCTGTCAGGGGAGGATCTGCCCAGGTTGCTTTCCTTGGTTTGTAGGTGGCTGTCTTCTCTTTGTGTCTCTTTAGATCCCCATTCCTTGACAGGTATCTCTTTCTGTGTCCTAACTTTGCTTTTTTATAAGGACACCAGTGCCAGTAGATTGAGGCCCACCCTGATGACCGAATTTTAACTAATTGTAATGACAAGGATCTATTTGCCACATAAGGTTATATTCTGGGGTACTGGGGATTAGGACTGCAACCTAGTTTTGGGGGCACACAATTCAACCCATGTCAGTAATGATGATTGGAAATTATGAAGAAGAACTAATAAAATAGTGAAAGTTGGCATGGAACACATGCCCAGAGGGTTTCTTTGCTTAATTTTTAGTGGAAAATAAAAATGCCAGCCCCTAAATAACTATGCCAGCAGAGTTATTTAATGGTGTCCGTCTCCCCCATCACCTCCCCCAGAAGTGTACTATCTTTATTTCAAATATGGAGTGACCATATGTGCTGTTAACCTCATATCTGTTTTTCAAGTGAAAAAGGAGTTGATGATGTGGTTATGGATTTGTCTTGTCTTATGAATCTTGCTGACAAGATGAAGCTATTTTTCTGGAGAAATAGTTTTTAACCCCAGGAAGACATGAAGAGGTGATATGGGCCACTTCAGGAAGAAAAAAAAAATCCACCTGATTGTGGAAGCAGATAGATGGCCATTGCTCTACCATCACCTATGATCTAGACAAGAGTTGATTAAAACTCTCCATTTCTAGGTTAATTTTCTTAAAGCATTTAGGCTCACTCTCTTGCTCAAAAGCTTTCCAGGACAACCTCTAACTTAAAAGGTCAAACTCTAGCCTGATTTTAGACTTTCACAACTGGCGTTCCACTACCACGCTTCTTCTATGCTTACACTTGCATATACATGTTTTGTTTTTTAAATAAAGTTTTACATGAAATTTTTAATTTAACAAATCCTCTCAGGTTATTCTGTATCTCTTCTCCTTTATGTTATCTACCTACCTAAAACCTTTGTCTTCAAAACTATATGTTGCATCATAGTGATACACTGTAACTTAACCAGTCTCCAACTGAGGACCATTTAAATTGATACCATCCTTTTGATATAATGAATAAAATTACAAGCAGTAGATTTGCATGCACGTTGTTTTGCATATGTATAACTATATCCTTAAGGTAAATGTCTAGAGAAGGAGGTGCTGAGTAAAGAATATTCTGATAGCTATCATTAAAATAGCTTCTTGTTAACAGCAGCTTATGCTTGCAATGGATCAGAGTGCTTATCTCGCCCCAAATCCTCACTCATACTCTTAATCCAACTTTTTGATCTTTCTTGATTTCTGAGAAGAAAATTATCTCATGGGTTAAAATTCTATTTCTGTTTATTCACTTGATTATCTTCCTGTGTTTAAAAGCCCTCTGTACTTTTGAGAACTGTGTTCATACGCTTTGCTCATTTTTCTTCTGTATTACTATTTTGCTAATTCGGAGGAGCTCTTAAATATTAATAAAATTAGCCCTTTGTGATATGAAATGAATTTTTTTTTCCAGGTTACCCTTTCTCTTTCACTCTGTTTATGGTCTTACCCTTTTCTGATCATGTAATCCTAACCCTTCCTAAGCCATCCTCCTGGTTCAACCCGACTTCTCCCTAAGCTGAGTGTCACTTGTCTTTCCACGTTTGTCTCCTCTCCTTAAGCAGATGTCAGGCCTTTCAAAGGTGGAACATCTTTACATCCAAATGATCAACGCAGAGATTCTCAGTAATCTGTGTTGCTGATGGTAATTGCAGCACTCTGGCTGTGTGCACGTCAAGTCATAGCCACACATACCCCATCACAGTGTGCTTTTTCTGAAGTTGTCTGTGGTTTCTTCAGGTTGCTGGTGTTTGGGCTCATAGCAGTTGCATGGAGTCAGCACAGAACTACGTTAATGAAGAAAATGAGTTATCTTGCCCTTGGAAAGAAGAGTTGTCTAGGTCCCCTGTTAGGTCAGCTGTCACACACTATTCTAAGTTGAATGTTGGCTACTGGCACCGTGCTCTTAATGTTGCTAGGTAGGACATTTTCCCTCTCACGTAGTCCCGGAACTGTCAACAGCGAGAACACTTCTAGGGAACAGTAGAATGACCTTGCAATTTTTTTTTTTTTTTTAAGATTTATTCATTTGAGAGAGAGAGGGCACGAGGGCGGGGAGAGTAGAGGGAGTGGGAAGCCCGATGCAAGGCTCGAGCTCTCAACCCTGAGCTCGCGACCTGAGCTGAAATCAAGAGTCGACCCTTAACCGACTGAGCCACCCAGGCGCCCCTGACCTTGCAATTCTAAGAGGAGAGTGTGATACAGAAGATACCAATAACTGAATTGGAGCCTGTTGGAAAGTCACAGTCCTCTGACATTTAGCCTCCACTAGTTTAGATCTAACAAGGCGGGGACCTTTTATGTGTTCACAGAAACAACAACACAAAGTAAAATAATTACATGGAATGTAATCTGTTTAGCCAACTTAAAGATACTATATGCTATGCCCAGGACAAGGTAAAGATACACTGGATAGTAGCCAACAGGGCTGTTACCAAGTTTATGTAGGTTTGATTTAAACTTCTTGCAATATGGGCAAAAGATTTGTAATTTAGTTAAGAAAATTGACATGGCAGTTTAAGTTTTATAAAAACAAAACAACCCAAAATATCCATAGGCTAGTTCAGTACCATTTTATGAAAAAATCAAGATTCAGAAAGGTTTCAATCCCCCCCAGGTCACATAGTTGGGAACAAAATTCAGGTTTCCTGACTCCTGAACTGGTATTTTTCTAAGGACTTCCAGTTCTTGGCAGTCTGGGCCCATGACAACCATATGAAAGGAAAGAAAAATGGAATTTAGAGTGTGTGGCTCTCTCTCATCTCTCACTGCCTGCAGCAACACCAACCAGGCAGAAGGCCAGTGGAAAAGAGCCGACTCTGGCCTAACGAGGGCTCTCTGTCCCTTCCTAAACACGGTCACCAGTGCCCAGGGCACCCTGAGCATTGACAGCTCACTCTTCTCCCAGATGGAATGATGCTCTCGCTGGGGGTTATGACTAGAGTGCATGTTGTTTGGTACCAAGCCCATTTATGCTGTTAACGTTGCTGATTACATAGTTTAAGTAAATTGTACATATCAGCTGTACTAGATACAGTGAAGACAACTTATTTAAGGAAATGATTCTGCTGGCACATAGCTCCAAAATGTTTTCATTCAGCTACAGAGAAACTAGACTTTAAATTAGGATCAGTATATTATGGATGCAGGTTATGGGAAAAAGAAAACACAACTCCTAGCAATAGACCCATATATTTTTTTAAAATTTTATTTATTTGAGAGAGGGAGAGAGAGCATGAGTGGGGAGGGGGGATGGAAGGGGGGCAGAGGCAGAGGGAGAAGTAGGCTCCCCACTCAGCAGGGAGCCTGAGGGGGGCCTTGATCCCAGGACTCTGGGATCATGACCTGAGTGGAAGGCAGACGCTTAACTGCCCTGCAGTGGACCCATATTCTAAGAAAAATTCCTAACTACATAAATAATGACTGAAAGTATATTGATACATTTTAAACATTTATGATGTTTAAATTATATAAGGGATACATCATTTTAAATGGTTTTCCACTTAAAACTTTTTTGATTGGCACTTCTAATTATGTCAGGGGAGAGGGATTTTGTTGTAAATCTGTGTGCCAAATTCCTCTTAGATCCTGTATTTTAACTTCTTGTGTATTCCCTCCCAGATTTCACAGTTAAGCATCACAAATGGTATCTTCAAAATTATTTACCAAAGGATCTTACTAGCTATCAATATCAGATTTTATTTTATTTTTTATTTTTTTAAAAGATTTTATTTATTTATTTGACAGAGAGAGATAGCGAGAGCAGGAACACAAGCAGCGGGAGTGGGAGAGGGAGAAGCAGGCTTCCTGCCGAGCAGGGAGCCCGATGCGGGGCTCGATCCCAGGACCCTGGGATCATGACCTGAGCCGAAGGCAGACGCTTAACGACTGAGCCAGCCAGGTGCCCATTATCAGATTTTAAATACAGTCTCTTATCATTGGGAAACATGAAGTAGATTCACTTAGGTGACAAAACTAAATTTCACATTTTTCATGTTCCAGTCATTTTAGACAAATCTCAAATTTTTAAATACTTTCATTTTAATCAGTAAATTTAATTTCACTTCTTTAGAAGAAGTGTTTGATTCATGATTTATAAGATGCAAAAACATTTTTTCTATCGAATTTAGTGAAACAATCACATTGGCTTATTACTTATTAATTTAACTCTAAAAAATAATTATTTACACATTTCCTATATGAATTCAAAAAGTTGGCAGTTCTGGTACATGATCAACTTGTCCTTTTTTTTTGTTCCCCCCTAAAATAAGCTCTAGGCCCAAGGTGGGTTGAACTCAGCACCCGGAGATCAAGAGTCACAGGATCCAACTGAGCCAGCCAGGCGCCCTTCAACTTGTCCATTTATTTCTAAACTTGAAAGGAATACTCCCCGCACCCAATGCCACTCCAACAAAGGTGGTATATATTTAGATATATGACTGAAGACATTTCCAAAAGAGATTTGTAGCTTAATATTTAATGATAAAGATCGGTTGAGTCACATACATATGAATACCATGAAACTGCTAAAAATCATGTTTTAGAAAAAAAGAAAATAGACATAAGAAAATGTTTCACATTTTCAAATTGTGTGACCATAAAATGAATATGTTTCATAATACAACAGTATAGGACCATATAAAGTAAAAGCTCCTTTTTTTTTTAAAAAAAAAAAGATTTTATGTATTTATATGACAGAGAGACACAGCGAGAGAGGGAACACAAGCAGGGAGAGTGGGAGAGGGAGAAGCAGGCTTCCCGCGGAGCAGGGAGCCCGATGAGGGGCTCGATCCCAGGACCCTGGGATCAGGGCCTGAGCCGAAGGCAGACGCTTAACGACTGAGCCACTCAGGCGCCCCAAAACCTCCTCCTTTTAAACATCCCCATCTAATAAAATATTAACAGTGGTTATCTCTGCTCGAGTGATTATAGGTGATTAATGATCTTTCTCTGTGCTTTTAGGTATTTTTTTTTCCTAAATGTATACTACTTTTGTTAGCAGAAAAATAATTCTAATAAAGAAATGTGTAAGTATGGCATACTTAGAATTCCCCATTACCAATGAAAATTCTACATGTAGATCCATAGGAAAAGCAATGGTTTAACTTAAAAAAAACCCGAAAACTTAAAAAACTTAAAAACTAAAAAAAAAATTTAATAAAAACTGTAGCCAGTAGTGCTTTTCATGGAAAAGGGAGATTAACTACAAATACAGCCTTCCACTTCTAAGTTGGAAAAAGAATATCTGATGCCCTCTTGTGGCCAATAATTTTAATAAGGTAGTTTATTCTTTTTCATTCAAATCCGTCTACATCAAGAGAATAACACCAAAATATCTATTCTATTCCTTTCTAAATGACAAAAAAATGCTCATCTACTATTCCTAACAGTTTAGTCTATGTTCCCAACATGTGTCCTGGAGTTAAACTACCAGGATTTGAAGCCCTGATAATTTAGGTCACCTGGGGCAACTTACTTGAATATTCTCGACAGTTGCCTCGTGTAAGATGAGAATAGTAAAACATACATAGGTTTATCTTAGAATGAAAGGGACTTACTGGTAGTACCTGTCCCACAATATGGTGAACATCTTCTCACATGAGTAGACTCAAATCATTCTTTTACTGGTCTCATGTTCTTACATAGTATGAATGAGTTCTCTTTTATTATGGCAAATAATGCTGCATCAATTGTACATTTTTATACATTTGCAAAAGTAGTTCCATAGGTTATCTTCTAGGTATACAAAATTTGAATTATGGGGTTAAGAGAATATATGCATTAAAAAACATTGTTAAATTGTCTTTCACAAAGATTGCAAACCATGATCTTTCCAATGTTTGTCAATTTGTTAGGTGAAAAATGGTTATTTCATGGCTTCAACTTATATTTCCCTTGTCATTAATGTGCCATTAACACACTTCTGCTTTTAGCCATTTGCATCTTTTTGTATTTATTTAGCTCTGCTAAATAATTGTATGTAGAAGCTTTTCATATTCTCAGAATAGTAATTCATTTTCTTTTAAACATGGTGTGGAAATATTCTCTTTGGAGTTTCTTTTAACTTTATGATGCCTTTGATATGCAGCTTACTTTTTAATTCCAAACCACCAACGTTCCTGTTAAAATTGGGAAAAGTTTCCTAAGCTAAAGTTAGTAAATATCTCCCTTCATATTTTCTATCAGTACTTTTAGTTTCATAATTAACATTTTATCTTTAATCTATCTGGAATATATTTTTATAGCTTAGGGTAGGAATTTAATTTAAAAAAAAATGCATACAGGGGTGCCGGTCTGGCTCAGTTGGAGAAGCATGTGACTCTTGATCCTGGAGTCGTGAGTTTGAGCCCTATAATGGGTGTAGAGATTATTTAAAAAAATAAACTTTGGGGCGCCTGGGCGGCTCAAGTTGGTTAATTGTCTGCCGTTACTCAGGTCACGATCCCGGGATCCTAAGATCGAGCCCTGCGTTGGGCTCCCTGCTCCGCCAGGAGTCTGCTTGTCCCTCTCCCTCTGCCCTGCTCGTGTTCTCTCTCTCTCAAATAAATAAAAAAATAAACTTTAACTTCAAAAAAAATTAAAAATGCATACTCAAATAGTTCACTATTAATTTTTTTATTGGTGAATTATTTTCAATTTGAAAAGTCACATTCACCATACATTAAACTTTTGTTTCTGGTTGTGCACTTGTAATTCTGTTTCATTGTTCATTGTTCAGTCCTATTTTATACTTTTGAGTATATATTGAGAAATCATGTAAAAGGAAGAATACTCCCTGTCCTTTGTTCTTTAAAAAATAATTCTTGGTTATTTTTGAGTTATTCTACCATGTAAACTTTTTAAAATCAGGGTTTCATGTTCCATTACAATTTTATCAGAATTTTAATTATGATTTGTATTGACTTTACGTATTAACTTGAAAAGTGAAGTTTCCATAGTGTTGAGTCAATCTAGAAATACAGCATATTCTTCTAGTTGGTTCTTTTTCTTTTTGTAAATTTTTATAAATTTTTCTCCATTTGACTCACTCCTTTCTGTTGTTAGTTTATTTCCAGGTATTTAGTACTCTTTCTTAATATTAGGGGTTCTCTCCCATAAAGCACTATTTAAAATTTTTCTTATGAAATTAATATTTACATATAACTGGGAACAGTGGAGTAAAAGTATATAATACTATCACTCTATTATAAGCATTTATTATTTTGGAATATTTTCTTCTAGACACAGTATGATCAACAAACAAAATTTTTAACCACATTGCAATCCTTTAATTCAGAAATGTAATAGACTGCCCATGAAACATACATGCAATTTGGCTATCAATGATACATTTGTATTTGTTAAAAATAAGTCCACCAAACTTGGTCTTTTTTTTTTTAAAGATTTTATTTATTTATTTGACAAAGACACAGCAAGAGAGGGAACACAAGCAGGGGGAGTGGCAGAGGGAGAAGCAGGCTTCCCGCCGAGGAGGGAGCCCGATGCGAGGCTTGATACGAGGACCCTGGGATCATGACTTGAGCCGAAGGCAGACGCTTAATGACTGAGCCACCCAGGCGCCCCCAAACTTGTCTTAAATTAAGTGCTCATAAAAAATGTTTTCTTTCTGCCCCACCAGTTACAAAGTAATAATGCTCAGTATAACTAAAGAATGAAATGTGCAATCTAGAAAAATAAAGTTCTTTGATCTGACTGACCCCTTCCCCTGCCTCTGAGAACACTAGCTACTGTCAATTTGGTATTTATTTTTCTGGACAATTTTTGGCACCATCATAGAAATATTTTTCATCTCCCACTTGCAGTATTTCCCCAATTTACAACATTTTATTCCCTGTCATTACAACTTTTTTTTTTGTAGCTACATGGTATTTTCCATAGTATTCTCTTTAGTAGATGTTCAGATTTTACTGTTTACTTGTTGGCTACTTGGATTTTTGTTGTTTTTGCCATTCACAATTTTGCAATAAATACTTCTACATAGATAATGGCCCCCTTGTTTGAGTATTTCTGAAGACAAATTCCTAGAAGTAGTTTCTTGGTCAAAAGATAAGCATTTACAATTTTAATTGCCCTTCAAAAATGGTGGCGTTTTAAAAAAAGCCAAGTTATGGATGTCTACATCATAATACTTGGTATTTTCAAGACCTATGAAATTTAAGCAAGGCTCCAATTATGTAACTTATGGGAGTCGTTTCTGTAGCAAGTTACTCCTTTGAGAGTAAAAACAACGTTTAGCACTTTTATTTGTGCTGATAATGTGCTTTAAGGAATAAACATCGGGCGCCTGGGTGGCTCAGTCGGTTAAGCCTCTGCCTTCACCTCAGGTCATGATCCCAAAGTCCTGGGATCGAGTCCCACATCAGGCTCCCTGCTCAGCGGGAAGCCTGCTTCTCCCTCTCCCCCTCCCCCTGCTTGTGTTCCCTCTCTCGCTGTGTCTCTCTCTGTCAAATAAATAAATAAAATCTTTAAAAAAAAAAAAAAGGAATAAACATCAAACCACGCTAATTGCAGTGGTGTATCTGCTACAAGTACTAATAGGGAATTTGCTTCTGACAAGGATTAGATGGGGTTTCCATGTCATTCTTTATGTTATCCTTTAAATTACATGAAAGAGGGGCGCCTGGGTGGCTCAGTTGGTTAAGCGACTGCCTTCGGCTCAGGTCATGATCCTGGAGTCCCGGGATCGAGTCCCGCATTGGGCTCCCTGCTCGGCGGGGAGTCTGCTTCTCCCTCTGACCCTCATGATCTATCTCATTCTCTCTCAAATAAATAAATAAAATCTTTAAAAAAATATTAAATTACATGAAAGAACAAAGGAATCTGAAAGGTGCCTAATGCTATATAAATTGGGAGACAGACCATAAACTCTGTGGTGAATAAAGTGTGTACTTTTTAAACAGGAATTACATAAGCCTTTTCTTGAATTAGCGCTTGCATGACAACGTCCCAGTATAAGCCTATGCTCCATTAGTAATTTAGTGATACTGTTGTTTCCTGTCAAATCTCACAGTATTACTGCCTTTCACAACTGCAATACAAATTCCAGAGAATATTATGAGAACACTGAATACCATGTTAACTCACCAAATACTTGATAACTAAAGGAAGTTAAACTTCTTTTGATGATAAACTTGGGCCTTAATAATACCACTACTTCTCCATGTGATCTTTCCCCTGACCTATCATTGGTACAGTTTGCTTTGTCATCTCAATCCTGTCAAGTGTGCTGTATTTCCTATTGCAATTTGACTTATAGTTCAAACAAATAAGGGACTTTGTCAAGGCTTTATTGTTAACCAACAGATATTTTAATGTCTTGTATCCTCACTTGCTTCATCTGTTACTTTTTTTCAAATCTTGGCTTGATACTGAAACTTCTCACGGTATTATCAATAATGAACTGAATCCAGGTATCACCATCAAACAAAAGCCAGGTTGGTTTGAGTTAGGGCTTCATTTCTCAGCTATTATCTTGGGCATTTTTTAACTTCTCTGAGAGTCCTTACCTAAATTGGGATAATAATGGTACCTACCTCATAGGGTTATTATGAGGATTAAATAAGTTATTGGCACAAAGATATGAAAAATTTTAAAACTTATTTAATGTTATCTATAAAATGGATAGAACGGCTACTCTGGCAAGGTGAATGCACATGATAGTGTTTAAGTTTTGCTTCTTCCTAATCAATAAGAAATCACTTTAACAGTGATAGTTGAGTAGAAGTCAACATAAATGCTTTATTAATTTTAGATTGAATTGTAAGTTTGCTTAAAAGTGAAATATATTAAGATAACACTAAAAAACCAGAAATAAGCACTTTAGTATTGATATAATAGAACTTACCAAAATAATTTGTATTTTTTAACTATTAAAATTTTCATGTCCAAGTTTAATACCTGAATTTAGAGCTTTGCAGTTACACCTACAAATATAAGGTGGAAAATTAAAACAAATTATCATGTCACAATCCCGTTTGAAACAGCCTGAAAAGGCTTTCAAGCTGAAATTATGAAGCAATATAGTCTTCATTAGAGCAGTCCTAAATTGTCTAAGGGAGACAGACTTAGAGATGTTGCAACTCCTAGAGTCCTAAATACCATTAAGTTTGACAAACTTGTACCTCATGCTTACTAGACTGAATTTAAGACCCAACCACTGAGAGAAAGATTTTTTCATTAGAATGGATTGGAAAAGCTGTATTGATGAGTTTTCTTTTGCTTTAATAACTTTTCTAACTAGGTGGGAGGCTGGATAGTCAATCAAAGGGCAAAATCTTCTACAGGTAGTATATCTAATACACAGTCAAGTGCAAAATTAGTCTTTTTCAAGGCACTCAGCCATTTAGCTGTCAGCACTAATGAATAAGAGATTTAGGTTTTATAGTAATCTAATGTGGAAAGAAAAATCTGGTTACTAGATGTGTGCCAAAAATACTTCCCTTCTTGACAGTATGGCTACTGTGCTTCTAATTCTTCCAACAAGCTTGTAACTACAACATGGGCAAACTAAAAGAACAAATGCTATCTAACTCCATGATAAAAATACTTGAAACCTGCCACCTTTACAACCGCCATCATCACACAAAACTGAAACATTTTCAAACTTAAATAAAACTAATCTCCTGTGATGCCAGTTACCCCTAGAAAAATATGCTCTTTTGAATAGCAATTCATATTTCAGGAAAAAAGGATTATCATGTTTAGAAATGTATTAAAAGATATATGTAGTTTATCAAAGATAATATTAAAACTAGAAAAGTCTCTAAGGTTTAAAAACAAGTTTCCTGTTGAGGTTGCAGAATTTAAATTCCACATATTTTCAAACGTTTGGGCTATATGCATCCTTATGATTTGTGCACTTCTCTGGTACTCTATACTTAAATAGAATTTACCAGAAAAAAATGACAACAGGAATATTTGGAATAGCCAAGGCCTTCTAATGATTAGCAAGCTGTGATTTTCTGATAGTCAAGTAATTTATGACTATAAAGATGTGGGTAAAGGGAAGAAGTATTTATCTTTTTTAAAAAATTTAATTTTGGGGAAAAAAATCCAAATTCTTACATCTCTTTCTTTTTTGTAGTTCAAGTACGCTTACAAGACTGATGGCATTACGGTGGTATAAATATGAAGAAGTACTGAAGAATCCGAATGAAGTACTGTACTATTTGGCTTTATTTCAGACATCTATTAAAGACTTTCATGTGTTGAAAAAAAGGACCAGAATAGAGATACAAGAACATTTCTGCTTTATATGCAGTGGCACTAAGCATGTAAGTCAGATGCCATATCAAAGTGAATACAGGCTAAATTCTTGGTTAGCAAAGTCCTATCTATAGCAACTTTGATGGCTGAAAGATGTTTTATTGTATTTATATTTTCAATTAGTACTACTAATAACCTGTAGACTTTTATATGCACATTTTGATACAGTTGCCTTGGGGAAAGTTATGCTTAATAAAAAGTTGATTTTTTTAAAGAAAAATTTAAATTCTTATATTTTTTCTTTGTTAAATATTTAAACACATTAAAGTGAAATAATCCCCTTTGCTATTTCTCCCTTTTTTTATGCACAGAAAAGAAGCACACATTGTCATGCCTCAAACTACTTTTTATTTGCAACTACATGATTTCACGCAATTCTTCTAAACAATGACATAAAATAGATTTCCTTGTGTATAAATAACTTACATACTCTCCATAAAGTAAATGCTCAAAGGTGCTAGAACAGATCATCTGCTGCTACAGTGTTCTCGTATCCAACAGAGTTGATGCACAATATATAAATACTCAAGTCCAATATTAAAAACTCAGGCACTTGACTAACTTTAATAAAGTTTCTCAAACTATATCAATATATCTAAAGTGCATATATATTTTTTAAGAAAGATTATTATCAATAACTTTTCTATAAAAATAAGTTTGACGGTTTGGCCCATCTAACTTTACTACTATGAGTATGAACTTTTAACTTTTAATGTGGTCAGGCTTATTCTACCTTCTCTCAACACTGACACCAACAGAATCAAAAGCAGCTAGTGAGGTGCTAACATGTGAGGATTAATCCAGTGATTCCGGTCACAATGCATTCCAGGAGGAGGTACCCATGTTACTGGAATTGGGCGATACGGTTTATTCTTTCTTCCCTGATTTGGATAACCAAATGGAATAGGAGGAGGGTAGTGATTCTGATGACCATTCCCTCGGTACATTCCTGGCTTTTTTCTGGGCAAAGGGTGCCACACTGGAAGAGGAGGGAATATCAATTCTGAAATCTGCATGAAAGAGAAAACAGTAAGTTAATTCAAAGGAAAAATTAGTCACATGTAAAAACAAGGTGAATTTCCAGGTTACCCACTGAAGAAAAACAAAATCACTCACCCATACCCTTAAGAGTAGGTCTAAGTGACATTTCTATGGTCAGATCTAAATATGTTAAAAACTTCATATATAATAGGTGACTGATTAGTTTTCTGAATGAATGAAAATGAATAAACACAAAACAGCACTCCAATAAACAAAAATAAATAAAACAACCAGAAAAGATCAAAACAGAAATCAATGGAAGGCTGAAAGGACCTATCATGTTTTAGACCAGTGGTTTCCACAGCTGGCTGGTTAATAAGGAGTCACCTAAAAAGCTTTTAAAACACAGAATAGGGTGCCTGGGTGGCTCAGTCGGTTAAGCGGCTGCCGTCAGCTCAGGTCATGATCCCAGGGTCCTGGGATCAAGTCCCGCATCGGGCTCCCTGTTCTGCGGGGAGCCTGCTTCTCCCTCTCCCACTCCCCCTGCTTGTGTTCCCTCTCTCGCTGTGTCTCTCTCTGTCAAATAAATAAATAAAATCTTTAAAAAAAAAAAAAACCATAAATTCCTTTTCCATTATTTTACAGCTAGATGTAAAGCAATGACTATGCCGCAACTAAATTAACTAGTGTCCCAATGATGGAACATTTAGGCTGTTTCAGTGTTTTACTATTAAAAAACAATGCACAGGGGCGCCTGGGTGGCTCAGTCGTTAAGCATCTGCCTCTGATTTAGGTCATAATCCCAGGGTCCTGGGATGGAGCCCCGCATCGGGCTCCCTGCTCCACAGGAAGCCTGCTTCTCCCTCTCCCACTCCCCCTGCTTATGTTCCCTCTCGCTGTATCTGTCAAATAAATAAATAAAATCTTTAAAAAACAAAACAATGTACAACAAATAAAATAATGCTTCAATGAATAACCTTAGTATAGTTAATTCTTGATTATATAAAATAATGAAGAAATAAGAAAGAATTTAGAGTTCCAACTAATAATTGACCTATACTACAAACAGGTAGCAAAATGAAATGTTTTCATTTCTTTTTATATTGGGATGCTGAAAAGGTTTTAAAACTGTCAGAAAGAAGGGGTGCCTGTCTGGCTCAGTGAGAGGAGTATGAGACTTTTTATCTCGGGGTTGTGAGTTCAAGCCCCACTTTGGGTGTACAGATTACTTAAAAATAAGATATTAAAAAAAAAAAAAAAAAAAACCCTATCAGAAAGAAGACAAAATTCTGGAGCTTACATTACCCTTTCCAGTTAATCCTCACACCCCACAAGCAGCCACTGCTCTGATTTCTATCACCAGACTGAGTTTTCCCTGTTTGTGAACTTCATGTAAATAGAATCATCTAGCATGTATTCTTTTGTGTATGGCAAAATTCTTTGCTCAATCAAATGTTTTTGAGGTCTTTCCATATTGTGTCTATTATTAGTTCATCCTATTTTATTGCTATTATTCTACTGTGTGAATACCTCACAATTTTTCTCCCATTTACCTGTTAATGGACATTTTGGTTGTTTTCCATTTTACTGTTATGAAAAAATCTGCTATAAACAGAATATTCTAATACATGAGTTTGTAGATATTTATTTTCATTTCTCTTGTTAAATACTTATGAGTGTGATTGTTGGGTAATAGTGTAGATGCATATTTAACAAATGCCAGAGTTTTCCAAAGTGGTTATACCATTTTACACTCCCACCAATAGTTTATGAATTCAGCTACTTCATATCCTTGCCAACAATCGGTGGTGTGAGACTTTAATTTTAGCCATTCTGGAAGAAGTAGTGTTTCACTGTGGTTTTAATTTGCATTTCCCAGATGACAAATAAGGTTAGGCACCTTTTCATGTGTTTATTGGACATTTATATAACTTCTTTTGTACAGTGTCTATTCACATCTTCTGCCCATTATTTTTAATTGGGTCGTTTGTCTTTTATTATTGATTTATAGGAATGATTTATAAAGTATATTCCAGAAACAAGTCCTTTGATGTATGTACTGAGAATATTTTGTTCCAGTCTATGCTTTGCCCATTCCATTCATTTTCTTAATGGTTTGTTTTGATGAGCAAAGATTTTAAATTCTGATGAAGTCAAATTTATCAAGTTCTTTTCTTGTGTTTTTTGTATCCCCTGGAAGAAATCTTTATCTCAAATAATAAAGATATCTCTCAATATTTTCTTCTGAAAGTGTCAGAGTTAGCTTTTATGTTTAGGTCTATGACCCATCTAAAATTAAATTTTTTGTGTATGCTGTCAGGAAGAAGTTAGGTTTTTTTTTTTTTTTCCTATATAGAGTATCCAATTGTTTAGTACCAGTTCTTGAAGACTTTCCCTACTGAACTGCTCTGACACTTTCCTTAAAAAAAAAAAAAAAAAAAAGACTGTACATATTCAAGTCTGTGTCTGGGCTCTCTATATTGTTCCATTAACATATTTGTGTCTTTAAATCTTTAACACACTGTCTTGATAGACATAATAGCTTTATATAAGTGTAAGGCCTCTAAATTGATTCTTTTTATAAATTTTAGAATCAATTTATCACTTTATAGAAAAATCTTGTTGGGATTTTGATTGATACTGAGTTGCATCTATGGATCAATTTGGGGAGAAATGACAATCTTCATTTCTTAATTAGTAATCTCTGGGGGTACCTTTAAAAAACAGACTCCTAAGAGAACAAAGATCCCAAGCTAGGAACTTTGTATCCTTACTTTGATAAGCCCCCTTTTAAACCTTTCAGCAGGTTCAAGATGAAAACGTGGATAGGAAGAAAAGATTAAAGTGGGCCACTTGCACCAGCTTTCTACACAATAGCTTTTAACAGCCATGCTTCTCTGTCATGAAATGTTTTGTTAGTGAATATAATGTCAAGTAAAAATGTTTTATTTTAAAAGCATACAATAGACATTTCAATTTCCATGCCTTTGTTATAATTTTATCCTAAAAGTTTCTCAACATGGGGGGAAATAAATACAATTTAAAAGGAAAATCTAAAAATTAAAGGTCAATTTACATGTAAAGTATCAGCAGCAATCAATTCAATTTGAGACTGACTTTCTTGCTTTGTTGAGTAACAATAAAATTCTGAGACAAAATTGCCACATGTGAATGAATTCCAGGCAATTTAACAACTGTAATTTAGAGTATATAATATGTCATGCAGAGAAAAAAAAAAGCCCCAAATTTATGACAAAAGTTTTAAAAATGATACCTGAAATACAAATATTATGTTTATTTATCTATATAGGGAATCTCTCAGGAAGAATACAAATATAACTGGTAATGAATACTTCCATGGAAAGGTACAGGACTGGTGGTTGGGGGTAGTGAGGGAAGACCTGGTCACTATTACACTCTTTTACACTGTTTGAAGTTGTTTAAAGCAAGTGCATGTTATCTTACAATATTCATATATACATATATCCCTAAAAATGATAATCCTCAGAACTAGTCTTCCTCATAAGCCTAGAAGGATAATTCAACAAATGAAAAGAAGAGAGAAATGAAAAATTAAGTTATACTGAAAGCATGTTCATTATATAAATGTATGGTGAATTGAAAGATTTAGTTTCTCATACTCAAAACTCTTACTCAGGTCTAAATTCTTACTAAAACTCAATCCAACCCTACCATGAACCTGTTATGTTTCATTATGTCTAATTAAGGCCAAATTAATAAAAATAGGTATATTTTAAAATACCCTCAAAATTAGAAAAAAGTACATGTACAGAGTAAGGCTCAACTCAAAAGATTTCTTTAAATTTTTTTGACTTATCTTTTCTGTCGAAGAGTATTATCATACTGAGAATTTTTTAAAGTATATTAAATATTCTTTGGTTATGTGGGGTATAAATAATAAATAAGTGGACGAATTTGTAAGTGCGTGCATGGTTGCTTCAACTGTTGAAGTAAAGGAGGTATTATTTTGACTTGAGTGAAAAATTAACTCATATACTTCAGTGAAGTTTCTCTTTAATCATGGAGAAAAGAAAGCTAAACCCAACGGTATGAATCAGAAGTGCTGAAGACTACAAAAACTGAATACCTACTTTTTAATACAATAAAGATTTAAAAAATAGGAATGTTTTATCACCATGACTTTTTCCAGTCTTTCCCACACCTTTTAAAATGTATTTCTCCAAAATAAATAAATTAATTAAAAAAATGTACTTATCCTACTTAATTGAGTAGTAGAAGCAGACCCTTGATAAATGACTCAGGATGCCCCTTTACATCTCAAAGGAACAGCTTCCTTTTACGTGGAAAAGAATTGGCATTCAAACTCTCAAATCAGAAACCATGGGCAACATGAACAGGACTACCTGGAATGACCTGGCAAGGTCACAACCTTTACTAGACAGCCATTCCATGGTTACCTGGTACACAGGGCTTGGGGTCGCAGTCAGCGAACTGGGTTTCACTTCTACTTCCTTACTTGTTTCTTCATCTGAAGAAGAGGATCCTGAATGATAATCAGAGGTAACCTTATCAAGGGCCCTGGTAACTTTCTTGGAGATTTCATCCTTGTTCTCATCCTCATTTTCAAAGCTGGCAACAATGAATGCATTGTTTTTCTCTCCATACCTAAGGATTAAAAAAACAAACTCATAAACCTTGAAGTGCCATCAACAAAAGCAAGAAATTGTCCATAAAACAATCAAACAGGCTTGGATATGCCATTGGTCCAAAGCAAAGAAGGAACCCTCCCAGAACATAACCCTACATAATATAGTATCTTAACCCAGGGGCGCCTGGGTGGCTCAGTCGTTAAGCATCTGCCTTCGGCTCAGGTCATGATCCCAGGGTCCTGGGATCGAGCCCCAAATCGGGCTCCCTGCTTGGCGGGAAGACTGCTTCTCCCTCTCCCACTCCCCCTGCTTGTGCTCCCTCTCTGTCAAATAAATAAATAAAATCTTAAAAAAAAATATATATATACAATATCTTAACCCAATTCCATGCCAATAGGCAGACCATCATTTTCTACCTCTGGCTTATTTAATGCAAATAAAATTGATTCCATTCTCTTCCCAATTTTCTTTCCTACTGCCACTAACAAAAATAATTGTTCAAAACACTAAAGAGAAATTCACTGTTTTGATTACATTTTTGTATATACCATTAAACTGGCTGTACAGCAAAATTTTTTAATGTGTTTTTAACCACTGTAATGTAGATACTAGTAATTCAAGTCACAAATTAACTAGACATTTCCTTTGAGATTTACTTTTACCATGATTAAATAAAAGAGGGGCCTGGGTTGCCTATATCCACACTGACAAAAATGAGAAATGAGGCAACTGAAAAACAAATAACCCCTGAAGATAAAGGGGTTTTTCTTGAATTATATTGCTTACCTAATGGAGATTCCTAGGAAAACTCACTTCTCATCTTAATTTTTTTTTTAAAAAGTAAAATTTATTTTACTTTTAATCATGCCAAAATATTTTTAGAGCCTTGAGCTAGAAAATCAATTGTTAGAATATGTAACTTTGGCTGCTGGCTACTAAAAAAAAAAAAAGGAAAATTCTGCAATGAGGGAAGATAGCATAATTAATAGTAAAACTAGCAGTTTCTTTTTTTTTCCCCCAAGAGAGAGAGAGAATCTTAAGCAGGATCCACGCCCAGCATTGAGCCCAATGCAGGCTTGATCTCATGCCCCTGAGATCACGACCTGAGCTGAAATCAAGAGTTGGATGCTTAACCAACTGAGCCACCCAGATGCCCTGTAAAACTAGTTTTCATTTGGAGAATAGGAGAAACCCACAAATCTATTTGAATAAGACTGCACAACATAAACACTATGAAACAATTTCTAGTAAGTGTTAGGACAAAGAAAATGAATTGTTAAGCAGTTCTTACACAATATGTAATTAAAGTTAGGGAGACAAGGTAATTTTAAGCTTAAAAAAACAAAAACCTGGATAGAAAAACAGTGTTAGGGGCACCTGGGTGGCTCAGTAGGTTAAGCGTCTGCCTTCGGCTCGGGTCATGATCCCGGGGTCCTGGGATCGAGCCCCGCATCGGGCTCCCTGCTCAGCGGGGAGCCTACTTCTCCCTCTCCCTCTGCCTGCCTGCCTATTTGTGATCTCTCTCTCGCTCTCTGTCGAATAAATAAAATCTTAAAAAAAAAGAGAGAGAAACAGGGTTAATAATAACTATGTCAATTTCATTTTGAGGTAAGTCTTGTCTCAAATTATTTCTGAATTAGGATATGTATAATAAAGTAAAAGGCCAAGCTGCAATAAAGCCTTTGAAAGTTTTACGGAAATCATGTAGCCTCACAGATGAGTTCTACTTCTTTATATAGCTGTGCTGTGTTCCATTCTCACACAGGCTGAATGGGGCCATAAATGCTACCTAAATATGGGACATAACTCCCTTTTCTATTCTTTTTCAGTTTATCTCATAAAAGGAGTTGCTACAGATGGTGGAAAGAGCACTGAACATGTTTCTGGTTCCAGCTCTCCCACTAACTAGCTCTGTGACAAGGGGCAAGTCATTTAATGTCTCCAGGCCACAGTTTCCTATCTGCTGGGCAAGAAAGCTGGAACTGGCTGGATACTGGTTGGTCTTCAGCTAGCGATTCCTCCTAGTATAAGATGCCTGAGCAGTTAGGCAAGTTCTTCACAACACAGAATTCTTGTACTATAATTTCCAGTTTACTTAGCTAAGTTTTAGCAATGGAAATTTACCTCTCCATCCTGCCCTGGGTTTAAAGACTCAACAAATTTCAATACAAAGGTTAATTCATATGTTAATAACATCAGCAATATTAACAATGGGTTTAGGCCTACCTTCAGTTTTGCCCATTAATGGAGTCAAAATTCAAGTAAACAGAAAGGCAGGCAATTTGAGAAAAATCCCTTACCTTTGTAGAAACAGAAAACTAAATCAAGGGCAGACACCTAGCTTTATTAACTCAGATTTCTTTGACATGCAAGTTCAATTAGGTACCGCATCTTTCCCTTTCTAGGATTTTGGTATGAGAATTCTCTTCATGGTAAGTGAAGCAGCTTACTATATTATTGTAACATTAGTGTGTGCAGTTAATGTCTTAGAATTAGTAATGGACAACTTTTAAACTTTCCATTTTTCAACCACACACTGCTAAAATTAAGTCCAATTTAGTTAATTTGAAACAAATCAACAGTATCTAATGCTCTGTTGTATCAGGAAAAGGATTACAGAAATTACAAAAAAAAGGATATACAATATGTTGGATAGATAAGAAAGCTATGAGCCATTCTCAGGCATTCTCTTTATAGGAAGGATCTGTTATCTATTCTGTATCTCCTCACATAGTTCACTAAATGATAACCTTTTTTTTTTTTTTTTAAGATTTTATTTATTTGACAGAGACAGCAAGAGAGGGAACACAAGCAGGGGGAGTGGGAGAGGGAGAAGCAGGCTTCCCGCTGAGCAGGGAGCCCGATGTGGGGCTTGATCCCAGCACCCTGGGATCATGACCTGAGCCGAAGGCAGACACTTAACAAGACTGAGCCACCCAGGCGCCCCATAAATGATAACCTTTCTAACTACATAACACTTTGTATACTTCCAATATTTTATCCTGATGGAATAACTCAGTCATACTATGAAGAATGTTCCCTTCAGTGCATTTCAATTTTTTTATAAGTTTAGTCTCTAGTGTACCAATGAGTTACTATTATTAGTGACTCTCAGATATTTGTTCAATTATATAACTGCTAGATTAGCTTTATTTTAATTTTCAGAATATTTATCTTTACAGTTTTGGTCCCAAAGCACTAACCAATATTGCAATCTCCTCTATTAACTTACAATCACCTCTACTCAATCGCTAGCATGTCTTTCTTTGGAGTTTTATTATCATGGAATGAGTACCCCACATTCTGAAGGTGATTTCTATTACCTGTGAGAAAATATCACATCACAGCCAATTTTTGGCAAAAGTTTAATTGTGTGTAAACTTATTAAAAGGCTACTGAATGCAAAGATTTTCATATATTAATAAGATGAAAGAACAATAATTTTTCATTATCTGGAATCATTACGTAATGAAGTATCCACCTAAGCAGAAGGTCTATTTATATAAAGCTTTTATCTTCAGGTGCCAAGATTTAGTTTAAGCCATTTCAAATAAATATGCTCAAAATGTTTATATAATTACCCAACCTTTTAAGCATTTTTGAACATAGAAACATTTCCCTAATGATACAAAATCATCGTATTAAATACTCATTATTTGACTGGGTAATAACACATTTTGCCAACTCTTTAGCTTTTTTGCTCCCGCCTCCACATAAGACTATATGATATTCTTTTGGTAGCTTTATAACTACATAAAAAAGCCCCTTTCAAACACTGCTTATAATTTTTTATGGCTGAAAAGCTGTGTGTTAAATAAGTGAGTCAGGATCTAAGTGCAGGGCTATTAAAAAAGTAAGCAATTCAATATAGTAACTTTTTGATAGCTAGTTCTTATATACTGAGGTCTTCAGCAGGGGTTCAGTGGCCAACGTCTATAAAGTCTGACCTTAACCTAAGATGAGTCCTAAATTAGTCCCAGAATCTAAAAATGTTTGACCTTCTTGGACCAAAATTGAGATGTCTTGCTCCTTTTTCTAACTGAGAAAGAAGTGCTGGATAATCTAGTACCTAAGTTTCCCAAAGCAAGAAGCTTACACAAACAGCTTATACCACGTAGCTCCATGGTGGTCCAGAATAATTCAGTGGAAGAATTACCATGTATTTTTGTCATGACATGTCATCACCTCTACTTTTATTGTTGGAGATCAGGTCAAAGGCTATGACCACCTTTGGAATATATTAGGATTGCATCAAAAAGCATCTCTACTGTAGTCAACAGGTTGAAATGCACTTAAAACAAAAAAGAAATACCCTAAAGGAACAGCTGTAGGAAATCACTTGCTGGGGATTCCATGCATCTATTCATCCAAATTCTTCCTGCCTGGAAACGTCCTTCCCACCCTGTCATCTAGTCAACTGCATCCTTCCCCACCCAGCTCTAGAATCCCCCACTTGGTAGTTTTTTCTAATTCCCAGCAAAGGCAGTAACCTTCTCTTTGTGCCACCAACCACTGCATTTTGTACATATTTCTATTACAGCATAAATCACACTGTTGTAATCTGCTTATTCTTTCTTCTCCCTTATTATGCTTTGAACAACCTGACAGCAGAATGTCCTTTCATTTTTTAAAACCCCACAACTGGGGTGCCTGGGTGGCTCAGTCTTGTTAAGCGTCTGCCTTTGGCTCAGGTCATGATCCCAGGGTCCTGGGATCGAGCTCCACATAGGACTCCCTGCTCCACGGGAGGCCTGCTTCTCCCTCTCCCACTCCACCCGCTCTTGTTCCCTCTCTGTCAAATAAATAAATAAAATCTTAAAAAAAAACCACAACTAAGAATGCCTGGTCCACAATTGATGTTTTTTAGAATGAATGGAATTCAATTAGATATCATACCTAACACTCACCTTTTACTATTCTGCTCATTAGATGAGAAATAATTTCCACTATAAAAACAAAACCATGAAAATAATACTAGGTCACTTAAAAATCAAAAAGGGAGAGGGAGGCAAGAATAGAAACAAACAGAAACAGAAACGAAGCAAAAGTTATTATTACCCACTACTATTTGGGCTTAACTTCTTTCCTAATTTGAAGAGGGGAAAGACAGGTGTACCACCAATGAAAGACAATAACTGACCTATAGAAGTCTAGGTGTCTAAATTCTGCTTCTTGGTATATAATAAACTTCTTGGCAGAGCCCTAGAAAAACCCTACCCAATCAAGTTTTTAAGTTTCTTTAGCTCTAAAAAAGGAATGTAACTAGTCTTCCACCTTCAGATTACAAAGTTCACAACTGAGAAAGCCCAAACAACAGCTTCCAGCCAAAAAGACACACAAGCAGGCAGTACCTGAGAGAAGTTCATAAAATCAGTTCCAGCATGGTAATCAGTTCAGCTGGTACACTCAAGAACTCACCGACAGCACACCTCACACGGATCCACCCACAGAGTGAGTTCCTTTGGTAAGCCTAGATCACTGTACAAGATGCAGCTGTTCTCACAGGCTTTCAGGACATCAGGATCAACTCTCTGAAACTTATTGACACGAATGCATCTACAACAAAGTAGAGTAATGTTAATACTTTAACTGAATATTAATCATAAACCTTGTTATAGTATTAGTATTTGCCAATGTGAATTTAAAACAAACCAACCCTGATGGAGAAACCAGGAGCATATCTATCCTAAATAGATAATAAATGTGAACTGAAGGCAAAGAGGCAGCATCATCAGTAAGACTACTCAGCCTGGTGTAAAGAGGAGGGCATCCGTCCGAGCCCAGGGAAATCATAAGAACTGGCTTTACATCATTTTAGCCAGAAACTATTCAATCTCACATGTACATTAAAAGACCAAGGAGCATTAAAGCTACATGAAATTACTTAGCGCTCTAAAGGTAGAAGTATTAATAGGTCAAGTTACTATATAACAAAATCTCCAAATAACAATAGACCTTAACCAATGTTTCAAAGATTTTGAAATTCTTGTGATGTTTTGGTCTTTCCCTGCTTATAAATCCCAGACAGTGTTAAGAAAGGTGTCCTTTTCTTCACCTATAATTGTTCTATAAATATATAATCAGTCCAGGACACAGAACCATTCATATTACATAGTTATGATTAAAATATAATCCAAAGTGTTACTGGCTTATCTCATTTATTTGTTACCAAAGGGTTTTCATTAAAAAAAAAAAAAAAGTCAAAATAACGGAAAAAAACAAAACGAAACAAAGAAGAACAAAACTAAATCAATAGAGCCTCTATTCCATTTTTTAAACCTAAGAAATATCACATCTACCTATGGAATGCTCAAAGATAGCTCCCAGGATGAAAGCAAAAATACATGTTAAAGTAAGCATTTTGCTTATGTACAGAAATGGTGGCTACAATAAAAGTATTTACTGCTTCTACAACTAAGAAATCAATCAAGAGATGCCAGGTTTTAGTACTAGTCCTAGTACTTATTTATTAGGTGAATTTAGATTAAGTCATTTCACCTCTTCCTCAGATGCAAAGCTCTCAAATATGGAAAATACAAGTTCATTGACAAATAGTAATTATACCACTAAATACAATGACATCAATAGAACATGCTGTTTAAAGTTTTTAAAAAATTATTTGATTTCAATTTTCACTTACAACAGTGAAAAAGTTCTCATTAAGTAACAGCTAATACAGATTTCTAAATAGTAATAATAACTCTTTCTGAAGGTTTACTACACAATGGACAGTTTCCTAAGTGCTTTACATGTATTAACTTTTTATTTTCACAATTATCCTATAAGTTAAATACCATTTCCCCATTGTAAGAAAGAAAGGAGGCAGAGTTGAGTAACTTGCCCAACTTCACAACTAGAAAGTGGTGAATCCAGGGGGTATTATCTGGACCACTGGACCCCAAAGTCGATTTTATTAAATATCCTATTCTGTCTGTGCTAATCTTAACATGACCATTAACAAGTAAGCAATTCAGAGTAAAAAAAATTGTTTTACAGCATGTAAGATGCTATTTGTTCCTTTCTTTAAGATGGTCTATGTTTACAAATTCTAGTGTTGTGTAGGTTGATTCAAAAGTCCCATGTGCCCCAGGATCAAAAGCAGTTATAGGTAAGGAGATAGATCTTAGAAGTATGTGTTTTTATTATCTAAAATAAGGGTGATGTAGGCTCTAAGCTTAAAAAACATATATGTAAATAAAGATGCTTAGAGACTCTGCTTCATTTGCATATCTTACATATTTTTGTGCTTTTTTTAACTCTATACTGTGACTACTTATCCATTAAGCAGTCTTCAAAAACAGGATTTTAAAAGCTGCATAAAAACACTCTATCATTTACTTAATGTTGACAGTTCTTTCCAATTTTTTGCAATTATACAGTGTAAGAAACATCCATATTCATACATATTTATCTGCATTTCTGATTATACTTCCAGAATAGATTTTTAGGAGACTTACTGTTCAAAGAATAGGAGTATTTTTACAGATCTTGATAATATTGCCAAATTGCCCTCCAAAAGCCTCTTAGTTGTAGATATTGTGGAGAAACAATTTTAATTTATAAACACTTTAGAAGAAAAAGAACCTTCCAACCTACTCTATGGATTCAAGAGTCTCACTCTGGCTAATCCTATATTCTATTCATTTTTATAATAGTAACAACCCACCATTAAGTCTAATAGTTTTCTACTTCAAAGACAGCTTCAAAATGACTCAATAATGACACTTCTGATCATATGCCAATTTAATCCTGTTTAGCTAATTTTTTCCTCAAGTTTTAGAATTAATGGAAATGAAACTGTATACTGTCTGACCTTTAAGCATTTACTTGACAGTGTCTCTTTTCTCTTTTCTCAGTAATAGTAAAAAGTTGGTTTGGCACTTCCAAAAGCCTTTGTTCAATGTCAATTACATCAGTGTAAAAAGCCTCAACAGCTCTAACTCACAAAAGTTGTTCACTCTATCAGAAATGAAGATGTGCAGGTAAAAAATTAAGAGAATCAAGTGAGAAGATAAAAAATAACTGGAGTCTGCTTTATATGGAACATCCACATTTCTACTTTATCACATTTTCCAATTTACTAGGAAACCTCCTGGGATAAAAATGAAGAGGAAAATGTATCAATAACTTTGACTCTTCAATAGAAAACATGCTCACCTGTGGCTTTCAGCAAATGAGAACTAAACAAATCATATCTCCACTTCCTTTGTAGACTCCCCGAATAGTCTTGCACTTATAAGAGCTAAGTGACTGAAAGGAAGTCCTTTTTACATCAAAGCACACAAGTGCTGATTTGAGAAGGAAACTTTGGGGGCAGCAATATGCATAAATAAAAGAATTTCTGTAGTCACAACTGTTCTACTTTTACTTTTTTGTGGCCACCTCCACAAATGGGGCACGGTTTGACAGCTGAGTTATTTAGCAGAACCCAGGTTCTCAACACAGTGATCACATAAATACTAGGGAATGAGCATGCCAGAACATGTTTTGCAGGAGCTTGCTCTTCTTTACTCTAAGCTATAAATGTAACTTATAAACCAGAGTACAAAAAGACAGCTGCAAGTGAGAGTTACTTTCCTTCTCAGAGACAGGGCAATGGTCAAATTGTGTTGTACAGAAGCCCCTAAGAATTTAGAGTCAGTTAGACCTGAGTTCAAATCGTGGAGCTAATATTTACCATTTGTAGGTTGTAATAAGTTATCCTCATCAATAAAAGTTACAGTGGCTTCTACCATAAAGAATTATGCATAGTATAAATGAAATTATTATTTTTTTAAGATTTTATTTATTTATCTGACAGAGAGAGACAACGAGAGAAGGAACACAAGTAGGGGGAGTGGGAGGGAGAAGCAGGCTTCCCGCCGAGCAGGGAGCCCCATGCGGGGCCCAATCCCAGGACCCTGGAGATCATGACCTGAGCCGAAGGCAGATGCTTAACGACTAAGCCACCCAGGCGTCCAGTGAAATTATTTCTGTGTCAACAATGCATTAGGGGTCTAATTTTCTTAGTTCTTGTTTACCATAAAACTTTTACTTTTTCCAAAAACATGTAACATGTAATTTATTTGTAGAAACAAAGAGACTCGTTTCTCTCAACTCTTACCATGCCCATTTATGGGTGAGTTTTAGGGGTCCTCTAGAATTGTGAAAACCCTCAAGTACCTGTGATACATAAAGAAATGCATTCAGTCAGAAGCCAAACTACAACCACAAGACTAACTCCCATGAGCTGACAGTATTGGCCTCCCAAGTCCAGGTAGTGGGACTCCATCAACAAATACCTGTATTTTAAAATGCGTAAGGAAAGAAAATACCAAAAGACACCCCAGAGTTCTGTATTTTGCAGTTAAACTGAAAGAAATGAACTAGACACCTTTCAGTCCTCTGGCCTTGTACTCATTTCAGGAGCTATCAGCCTCTTAGTCCAATCCAACTGTCCAGTCTAATCCTTTACCTGTAGGCCTGTCCTTTTGAAGGTTTTTCTGGATACCAGTGATTTTTATATTTTTCTTGAAGTATAAGAGTCAATTTCTCAGCAAACCTCTCAACTGCCTCTTTTTTCAACTTGTCATGTTTTCGAACTAGCCTCGTAAAAAAGAAGACAACAGCAGCAATTTCGTTCTTCATCTTTCCCTGCAAAGAAAGATAAAAGTTTTTCTCAAAAAAACAAAACACAAAAACTGGAAGATAAAGCTCTGCAAAATATCCCTCCTTCACAGCTCCCTTCTTTCAATTTTATCTTGTGTTTCATTGGCTCATATCTGGAAAAAGGAACAAATAATCACTAAGTTAGGCCATAAAGACCTTATTATAATACTAAGAATCTTATCACTTAGCTTTGTGAAGTTCAGTAAAGAAAGCACACCAAATTGCTCCTGTTGGCCAAAATAAAATCAGAGATATCACTCAAAGAGAAGCACTACAATGATACCATTATATACTTTTTACTAAACATGTCAAGGTTTAGCTACAAGAATTTAAGTTTAAAATTCTGTGAAATAATTTGAACTTTAAAACACAATATTGTATAGCTACTATAGAAAACAGCGGTAATTCCTAAAAAAAAGTTAGAGTTACCATAAGACCAATCAATTCTATCCTCATAGCTATACACCCAAAAGAAATGAAAACATATTTCTACACAAAAACATGTACACAAGTGTCCACAGCATTATTCTTAACAGCCAAAAAATAGAAGCACCTAAATGTCCAACTGATGGACACTGACATTTGTCAATTGATGGACAGATAAATGTGGTTATATACATGCAATGGAATATTCTTCAGCAACAAAAAGAGGAATGATGTACTGATACATGCTACAACAGAGGTGAACCTTGAACACACTGTGTTAAGGGAAAGAAACCAGTTACAGAAGACTAAATATTGTATGACTGCATTTATATGAGTTTTCCAGAATAGGCAAATCCATATAGACAGGAAGTAGATTAGTGGCCTAGGGGCAGGAATGATGGGAGGAAAGGAGACATCAATGAATGAATATAGGGTTTCCTTTTAAGGTGAGGAAAATATCCCAAAATTAACTGTGGTGATGGCTACACAACTTTGTGAATATAATAAAACTAATGAACTGTAGATTTTAAATATGTAAATTGTATGCTATGTGAATCCTATTTGAATAACAAAGCTGTTACACATAAAGAAAAAAAAAATCCAGCATTGAGTTTCTGTAAGTATTCTTTCAGGAACAGAGATATAGTTACCTAAAAGATATGACCAAAAACAGTGGTTCTATCAAAACATTTAAGAGAACAGAAATTCAGGGTCATCCACAGAAAAATTAAACTATAAGAAATAATCAGAGGAGCGCCTGGGTGTCTCAGTCGTTAAGAGTCCTCCTTCAGCTCAGGTCATGATCCCAGGGTCCTGGGATCGAGTCCCACATAGGGCTCCCTGCTCCGCGGGAAGTCTGCTTCTCCCTCTCCCATTCCCCCTGCTTGTGTTCCTGCTCTCGCTCTCACTCTGTCAAATAAATAAATAAAATCTTAAAAAAAAAAAAAAGAAATAATCAGAGATTTAGCTGCATTGTGGAATTGCCTCAAGAAAGACTCTCTTTAAATGGCAGATCTGATTTACCATTGATTAATCCATAAAGGCAAAAACCTTATCCTGGTATTGTTTCGATGTATATTCTGTCTTTATGTGATGAGCTCATTCATTTGGCTGCTTTAAGTAACTTGGAGTTATTCAGATGCTGCATTTACTAGGCAGTATCACCCCTTTCAGAGCCAATTATCAAAGACATACAGCTTCTGCTATGTTTACTATAAAAACCAACTAACCTAGCTGATAGTTTGTGTTCTCACACATTTGTTTTCTCAAACCTCTTAAATTCTCTCAGAATGATTCCTTTACTCTTTGTGCAAATTCAAACAAGGGATCTCACTGTGAAATAAATTCTACAGATCAGGGTGGGTATGGCTGCCAGCACACACCCACCCTGATCTCAGATGGGAAGACACCCAAACCTTCCTACTGGAACCCTAGAATGCCAAATCCACCTTTTCTGGCCAGCTACCAGACAAGAGGAACTGGATATAAGAGCTGCGGAGGTGCATACAACCCCAGTCTTCCACAACTGCCGAGGCATCCTCCTAAGAAAAATGTTGAACCATTTCCACTGTATAAAGTTATATTTATATCCTACCACGTTATAATGGAAAAGAAAACCCACTGCAATTTAATATACGGTTTGGGATGAAAGTTGCTTGCTGATGGAACTACATTAGCTTCCATCTACCAAAGAAAACAAGAAACCACACTAAAGAAAAGTACTGAATCCTTTTAACTGTATCATTCTCCCCATTCATTAAATTTGTCTACTGTGCTCTACATATCTGAGTTTAGGGTTTTGTTTTTCTTTTTGTTTTGTTCTGTTTCATATCAAAAAATAAAAGAAAGGAAGGAAAGAACCACTTAGTGGTTGCTATTGCTTGTAACACAAGATGAGTCATATGGAATTACTTTTTTTTTTCCGGTTTGAAGGAATGATGCCTGGAATAGCAGAAAAATTAACCCACTCCCACCAGTTAGAATTCTGGGAGTACCAAAAGGTGAAAGACGGAGTTATAAAGTCAGAGGGGGCGAAACTAGAAGCAAGCTGGGCCAATAAGACTTTAGGCGTCTCGAGTAAGTAGCCGCAATTCCTCCACCCACACTCGGAGCGAAAAGCTCCCATTTTAAATATCGCACGGTGACGTCATCCTGGGACGTAGTCACCGCGGCGGCGACTCCTCAAGTTCTACTTTGTTCCACAGGCTCCTCCGCTCACAGTGGCGTGCGTAAAACCCAAAGGAAAACCAAGCCCAACCTTCCAGGAGTTTATAACTTTGTACTTTTCCCTGTGTTCTAACGAAAGGCTAATCGCAACCGTTTCTAGACACAAGTATTTCTGATAGACGTTCCCAAGGTTGAGGAAGCGGGGATCCTGGCCGTGGGGGTGAGGAGCCCCTGACCAGCCTCAGCGGCGTTACAAGGCGGGCTCTCCGGACGCTGAGGAGACGGCATTTCCCACGGGGCCGGGACTTGGACTTTTTAAGCCATCAAAACCTGCTGCTAAGCACTCACGCTTGGGTTTTAAGAGTGCTAGGTGAGTAGGCATCAAACATCTCCACCCACTCTGGAAAGAACGGCCTGCAAGCGCGTCCAACTTCTGCAATCGCGGTTTTCCCCGAATTAAGGGGGAAGGGCCGGGGAGCCCCAACCCCCTCCTCCCCCCCAAACAGCCTCCTCGCAGGGTGCGCCTTCCCGTTCGCCCGCGGGTCCGCTGCCACCGGGCCGACTCCAGTCTCCGGGTGGCCCTGGGATCCAGGACGGGGCTCCCCTCGGGCTCGAACCCTCCCCCCTCCCAGACAGCAAGCCCGGTCCCCGGCTCCAGAAAACGCACGGACGCGGAAGGGGGGTGGGCGGGCGCAAGGCTGTCGCCCACCCCGAGCGGAGGGTAACGCGCGGTGGAAACGTGGCAGGAGCCTCGAGGCGGCGTCTCCTCCGTCCCCATCCCGCCGAGGGTCCCGCGGAAACCCTCTCGGGCCACCCCCCCTCCGTCCACAGTCCTTTCTTCGCGCCGGGCCGGGGCCGATGCAACCCGATTCGATCCCACACTCCTCCCCCTTCCCCGGCGCGCCGCCTGCCGCGAGCCTTCGACGTGGCCTCAGGGGTGTCGGGACCACCCTCCTCCCGGTGTCCTCAGCTCCACCATGTCCGCCTCCCCCCCGGCCCGGTCTCCTCACCGCCGCCGCCGCCGCCCTGGGGCCGCAGATTTGGCGGTCCCGACCGTCTCCGGGCCGGGAACCGAGGGCGCCGCCTCAGCGGGCCGGCGCTCGGCGGCAGCGAGCGCGGCGAGCCTAGTCCGGAGCGTGTGGCTCCCGCGTCGTCGGGCGACCGAGCGCGCGCTGAGAGGGCGGGCGGGAGAGCGCGCGCGCGCGCGCGCGAGCGAGCGAGCACAGCCCTGAGGCGACGCGCGGGGGGCTCGCAGCCCGGAAGAGAGGAGGGGCGATGACCCGGGAAAGGGTTGGCCCCGCGCGGGACCGGCTAGCGCGCCTTGGGGGGCGGGGGAGGGGGGGAGGGGTAGGAGCCGGAGGGGCGGGGCTTCGCCGAGAGCCCGCCCCCGAGACCCGGGCCGCGCGGCGCGTAGACCCTTCCAGTCCGACGGCTAGGCCCAGAGCACCTCGGCCTTCGCTCCCCTGTGGGGATCCACGCGGAGGGCCCAGCTGACCCCTGCCAGCCTCCCGCCCTACCTGCTGCATCGCCATCCGGGGGTCGCGCTTGGGCCTCCGCTTTCCCCTCTGGTCTCTCCTTGCCAACCTGCCCCCTGACAACATCCGTCCACGAGTTCTAGACCCAGCTCTGCTCCAGCTCTTGAGAGGTGGGGTGGCGACCCATATCAGATGGAGGGGAGACTTTGCATTTATGGACGGATCCTCGTCCTTGTTGTGGTAATTTCAGGCGGGTCCACTGTGTAGCTGCTCTGTGATATTTTAGGTTGTTTGTTTACAACTCCCGGTTGAGCCGTTCCCTGGCCAGGCCGGAGGCTTCCTCGGAGCAGGGGCTACCCCCGTTGACTGATGTCCCGGCCTGGCACTGAGTAAGGTGTGTTGCACAAAGGAGGGGCTCCAGGGATGTTGGCCGAATGAATGAAACCTTGAGAGTCCAAGCTTTCTATTACTGAGACGTTTCTACTCCAGGGCTTCCGCGATGCAAAGCTTAATCTTTGAGCAAGTACAGATGTGGAAAAGGTACATTTTAACATTCTGAAAAAAGGAGCATCTCTCTCCAGTCTTTTACATTGAATTGGCACCATGTTATTGGTTTTGCGAAAGCATTTTAATACATCAGACCAGGAAAATTCAAGATATTTCTTTTAAAAATTATTTGCGAGAGAGAGCCAGTTTTCACTGTTTCCAGCTAAAACATGTAAATTGCTCAAGCACTGATTGTTGAAATTGTAGATTGACCAGATTCTTCACTGCCTTCTAGGCCTAGGAGCATGTTTTCAGCCCAGTTCTATGAATATTTTAATTTTTTAAAATTACGGTATTATTTTTATTACTGATTCTGGTGATTATAGCTTACTCACAATTCAAAGCGATGTTTTTTTAGCATTAATAAATAGGAAATTCCAAAACCAGTACAATAAGTTTTATTTGTTAAGAAAAAAAATTATACTGTTCGACCTATGGCTGGCTACTTATTGGTTGATTTAAAGAGGATGTTGATATTTACACCCTGGACTGTTCTAGGAGATAGGAGGGTGTTTTCATCATTCTAAACTCCTCTCACAATCTGATTGAGGTTATTTTACTGATAAAGGCGTTTATCTCTACAATTTCATAAAATAGCTAAGTAGCCACAAACATTACTAAGAATTTGTCCAGAAATTTCTATAGCTTGAGTTTAGTATTTTGTGTGATGTTTATAAATCTGTGACCCACAGAGTCCAGTCTTAGAGCGGGACCATATTCAAAATACACAGGCACATACCTGAAACCTAATTTTGAAATAACTCTTAAAAAATTCTCATAGTCCAAACACTGTGAAGCAGATACGTAACAACATATCTTAAACATCTCTCTTTTTTTCTCTCATCCACTGTTTTCACATAAGATAGCTGCTTGTATGCATCTATCTTTCAAAACGTGCCCTACTCTTCTCCAGCCCTGGAGGTGTGCTTCAGATCTTTCCCCTCATCTCTCTTTCTTCCTGATTCTGAATGACAAAAGCCCAAAAGAATTGATCTACAAGGCAGGATCCTCTTTAGGAGGCTGGAAGAGGGAAGCAGAGCTGATAAAATTACCCATTAATATGTATTTTTCCTTTCACAGTTGATTCCTTTCCACAGTTAACTCCAATGTTCAGTAATATTGTGTGTTAATGGGTATGGTAGTTTTAGAACAAGTTTAAGGCAAGTGTGTGTGTGTGTGTCTGTGTGTCTGTGTATGTGTGTGTGTGTGTTTTGAAAATGAGCCGCCATAATAGGTCAGTGTCTATAATCACACACATCTTGCGGTGGTATCCCAAAGTCATAGAGAACACGACTCACACTCACTCAATCACCAAAATCTATGAATTGCTTTCATAATCAGGACTTATTTTCCACTAAATAACTGTGTAACTCTTTAAAATCTGTTATTCCTTAGGGGCGCCTGGGTGGCTCAGTCATTAAGTGTCTGCCTTCGGCTCAGGTCATGATCCCAGGGTCCTGGGATCGAGCCCCACATCGGGCTCCCTGCTCGGCGGGAAGCCTGCTTCTCCCTCTCCCACTCCCCCTGCTTGTGTTCCCTCTCTTGCTGTGTCTCTCTGTCAAATAAATAAATAAAATCTTTAAAAAAAAAAATAAATAAACAAAATCTGTTATTCCTTTGAGCTCGGAGAAGTTCAGCATTGTAAACAGAACAGTTTCAAATACCATCTTCTCAATCCATATGTCAAGTTTAAATCGGAATACAAAACCGTTGCTTTTATAGTGGATGGAGAGAGTTCCGTTATGTAACATCAGGGAAAAGTGTGCAACCTCTGAGGGCCATTGGAGGTCTACCAAGTGGGATCTCAGACTTTAATTCTAAAAACACTTTAATGTATTTCTTCAGAAATTTCTAGGACCTAACCATTTGGCTAAATTAAAAGAAACTAAATCTTTTTTTGCTTCAACTTCTTAAATATCCATAAACTGGCAGTGGTTAAAAACACATAAGCATAAAGAAAATTTGTAATCTTCATTATTTTCTCCATTACATCATGCAATAAAACTGACTTCCAAGAGTCACAACACAAACTCTCTTGATGAATGAGGCAATGGAAACTGGGCACACCAACCTCCTATTTTGAGTTGCATTAATTGTTGAAACCTTCCTCCCTGCCCCAGCCATGCCCCAAATATGGCATATTTTTTTTTAGAAGAAAATGTTTTGATCAAACTACGCAGACTCTTTATTGGTAATTGCTTAAGATTTGTTAATTTGTATAAACCAGCTTAGGAAAATGTTCCTAACTTAGGGAATAGGGTATAATATTTAGATAGGCTGCACACTCTGGGCTCAAATAGAGCTTCATATTTGAAACCTCTGGTATAAAATTTCCATGCTTGGCAGGACATGTGCCATGGTTCCGGCGTTCCTTTGACAACTCTCTTGTTCTTTGTACCAACAGAGAAACTGACTTCTATTAGTAAGTAGTATATAAACCCCTACTCCAACTCCATGTAAGAAAATTAAGAATATGGTATATTCAATTAGCAAAAGGTTCAGAAGTATTATAAAAGATAGAACTACTTCGAAATGCAGCGTTAGTCAGGGTTCTCCAGAGAAACAGAACCAATGGGATGCGTAAATGGAGAGAGAGATTTATTTTAAAGGATTGGTTCATGCTATAGTGGGTGCTGGCAAGTCTGAATTCTGTAGGGCAGCTAGTTGGCAGGCTGAAAATTCAGGCAAGAGTTGAAGTTGCGGTCTTGAGTCCAAAATCTATTGGTAGGATTTCTGTTATGATCTTGAGGAAGTAGTATTTCTTCTACTCCTGGAAACCACAATTTTTGTTCATAAGGCCTTCAACTGATTGAGGCCCACCCACATTATTGAGGGTAATCTCCTTTACTGAAAGTCCACTGATGGTAAATATTAATCACGTCTACAAAACACCCCTCACAGCAACATCTAGTCTAGTGTTTGACCAAACAACTGGCACCATGCTCTAGCCAAGTTGACACCTAAGATTAACCATCACAGTGACGTCCATTCAATAGTATTTCCTCAAAGGCACAATGATAATTAAGTTTAAAAATACAAATCCCTTAGTGAACAATATAAGGCATGTTTTCATTAAGAAAACAAATCCCCTTGTTTTATTTTTCTTTGTTCTTTTCATTCAGTTGTTTGATGGTGGAGATGGGGAAGAGTGGGGGAGGGAGGAGTGGATGTGTTCACATGCCCTCTTCTGCATAACCTTGTCAAATATTTGTGCTAGAGCATTGAGAATACTGTGTCTGTCCATTAGAGAGGATCAAAATAGGACAAATAAGTGACTCACAACCTAGTGGAAGATAGAGATTTGTAAACAATCTACCTTACATATTACAAGTTGTATTATAAATTCAGTGTCACAAAAAGGTATAAAGGCAATAGTATTGCAGGCATATAAAAGGGTTTGGATATGCTTGAGCTCCCAGCTGAAAGGAAGTTTCACAGACTTATAAGGGCAGCATTGCAAACTTTCCTCACTACTTTTTGGTACAGACAGGTAGAGGGGGGAAAGGCCATAGCATAAGGAAATTGTTTCCAATGGAGGGTCACTTCTCAGTTGCACCACAGAGATGGCTAGAATTAATCAAATTCACACAGCAAGTCCTGACATTTGATGGCCTAATTAGAGTGATTATGGGTACGCTTTAAAAATGTGCTTTGTCAGCAGATGATCCAAAGAGATGTTTCCATAAAGAACATGTTCCCACTCCACACCTGGCCCAGGAGAAGCTCAAAACATGGAACTAAAGTTAGTACATTAATAATTGTTTGTGATGTGGTTGGCAAAAATACTTTGTAATTGTGCTCCCAGGAGTGCTTTAGGGAGATAATTGCAGCAGGTCAGGTTTTTCTCTACCTTGTAGGAATGTTTCAGTAACATTTTTTGTGATTAAAAAAACTTTATATGTATGAAATACATATATGTAAATATTTATAATCTCATATATATAAATAAAAGCTTTATCTCTCTCTGCGAGAAGGAGAGAATGAGAGATTCATGACAGAGATTTGTGACAAATTTATGTATATATAATATATATAGGTAGCATGTAATATATATTATATATATATATATATATTAGTGTTTTTATACTAGTCTAAAGTGCCCACAAATACTTTTTTTTTTTTTCTCAGAAGAAAAGTTGGTGAGAACAATAAACTAGCTGTGACCTGTGTATATCATGAGCAACAACCAAAACACAATGGGGGCAATAGGTGTGGAAGGAAGCAAACAGTAGAACAAAGTTGTTAGGTTGGTAATTTTGTTTTGCTTTTGCTTTTAATTGCAGACATGTAAATACTGAATTCTCATAGTGTTGAGGAACTGAAATGAATTGAAAGAATAATACTCCTCACCAGATGTTCAGTGTAAATGTTATATAAAAATGTAAATAATTATAGGATGTGAAAATGTCTCAGAGCAACAGCTATTGAGGGAATATAATTCATTTGTCTTTTGATATGGGTGTATAGTTTATGCTAATTTCACTAGGGTTTTTCAACTATATGATCTGTGTTTAATTTGGAATACCTGAAATTAAGTGATGGCTCTTTATTTTGAATTTTCTGCAATAGTATAGATATTACTCAATTTTATTATTTTTAAAGCAGTGTTGGAAAGGGAAAAATTAACTTTACCCTTCAAGGTTCGTCTAGCTGGTCTAAGAATTAAATTGACATGAGACAGATTAATAGAAGAAAAAAAAGTTTAATAATGTGTGCACAGAGGCCCAATAATAAAATTGAGACCTAAAAGAAATTGAGACCTAAAGAAGCTACAAGGCATGTAGCTTCTATATTTTTTGGACAGAGAACCATAAATCTGTGAGGGGTTGACAGGACAAAGTAAATTTATGTTCAGAAGCTTCAATTAGTAAGGAATTCTAAAGAGAATTTGGTCTGGGTAGTAAATTAGTAAAAGTAACAAGGTTTGTTTATATAGGCTTCTTCGCCCTGAATTCCCTACTTTGGTGCTAAGGATGTCTCTTTACCTCCTGGTAGAGGGAACATACCTTTCACTTGGGAGATATATTTCCTGCTTTCAGGAGACAAAGGAGGGTCAGAGTGTTCTTCTTGC
The DNA here is from genome assembly GCF_002201575.2 of Neomonachus schauinslandi. Taxonomy (NCBI): domain Eukaryota; kingdom Metazoa; phylum Chordata; class Mammalia; order Carnivora; family Phocidae; genus Neomonachus; species Neomonachus schauinslandi. The sequence goes on along the minus strand of NC_058403.1, from coordinate 25,441,733 downwards.
ACTGGTTATTTCTTAAGTAACTTTAACTCAAAATAATCAATATGTCATCCTGGCACATTTTGGGGCAGCCTGGGGCCCTTCAGCAGGTAATTCATTAAAAATACATAACTAAATATTTAGAAAATATTTCAGATTGTGAGATTATTCATTTATTTGTATTTACAAGTCAGGGAAAAAAAAAAAGATCTAGGAAAGACTTTCAAAAAGGAGTAAGTCAGGAAGCACCACTATTCTTTCTTTACACTCATTTCCTGCGTATTTGAACTCTTGATCTCATGGCTTTGAACACCGTTTGTTGTGAGAGGACTCACTAATTAATAGTTCCAGCTCAGACGACACACTTATATAACTAACAGTTTAATGAACATCTTTACTTGGATGTCTGATAGGCGTTTCATACATAACATGTCCCAAGGTGAATCCTTGCTTGCCCTTGCCCCTCAGCCCTCACTAAACTTGCCCCTCTCCTGCACTGTTTATCTCAGTACAACTCTTGTACCCTTGGCTCAGGCCAATGATTTTGGAGTCAACTATGACTCCTTTATTTCCCCAACACCCCTTAGGCCACCCATGAGCAAATCCTCTTGACTCATCCTTTGATTTTTTTTGACTGTTTTTGAGCCACTCAAATGGCAAGTCTGTATGCTTCAACCTAACATACCCAGAATCTGAGTATTCTTATCTCCCTTATGATTTCCCTAGTTTATACTGTTGTGTGAATTATTGCAATATTCATTCAGCTGGGTTCTATGCAAGGTAGTTCAAAGTGGTCCTTTTATAATGTAATCATGTTATGCCTACCCTCAAACCCCACTTGCTCCCATTTCATCTGTGATTAAAGACAAAGGCCTTAAAGTGGTCTAGAAGGCCCCACAACAGCCACCCTCTTGCTTACCTTCTTCCTGCAATCCATCCTTTCTACCTCTCTTGTTTCATCTCCTATTATACTCTCTATCTGTTTCTTTCTTTCTTTTTTCCTTTTAAGTAGGCTCTAGGTCCAGCATGGAGCCCAGTGCGGGGCCTAAACTCACAACCCCAGAGATCGTGACCTTAGCCAGGATCAAGAGTCGGACATTCAACCAACTGAGCCACGCAGGCGCCCTTCCCTACCTGTTTCAATCCAGTGTAGTCTATATTAGTTTTCTATTGCTGTCAAAGCAAATGACCACAAATTGCCACAAATTTAGCACTTTAAAACAACACAAATTTATTATCTCATAGTTCTGCAGGTCAGAATTAGGGTTGGTTTAACTGTTTTCTCTGGTTGTTGGCAGAATTTTGTGCTGTTTGTAGGACTGAGGTCCCTTTTTCCTTGCAGGCTGTTAGCTAGGGCTTGCCCTTAGCTTCCAGAGGTCTCTTTCTGGTCCTTGCTCAGGGGACCTTACATCTCAGAGCCAGCGGCAATATAGTATTCTTTTCATATTTGGAATCTTTCTGGTTTACTCTTCTGCCAAATCTCCCTTGCTATAGCCAGAAAGTTCTCTGCCTTTCAGGTTCACGAGATTATGTGAGACCCACCTTGATAATCCAAGGTAATCTCTTTATTAAGGTCTGGAACTTTAATTCCATCTGCAAAGTTATTTTGCCTGAAATATAGCAGTGTCATAAATTCTGGGAATTGGGACATGGACAACTTTGGGGTACTATTATTCTGCCTACCATTGGGCCTCTTGACCAAGCATGCTTCCATTTTAAGACCTGTATGCTTGCTGTCCTGCTATGTGGAATATTCTTCCCCTGGATAATTACACAGCTCATTCCATCACTTCTTTCAGGTTTCTGCTTAGTTATCACCAGATTCTATCAGCCTCTTTGACCAGCCTTTAAAAGAAATACCCACTTGCCATTGCTTTTTTTTTTCCTTTAACCCTTTTTTTTTTTCTTTCTCTGACCATTGGCTGACATAGAATATATTTGTTTACTTGTTTATTATGTCTCCCTCTACTAAAATCCCTGGAGATCAGGGACTTTGATTTATTCACCATTGGATTCCCACTACCTACAGCAGTTCCTGGCATATGGTAAAATGTTTAATAAATATTTGTTGAATGAATGCAAATCACCAAAAAGCCCTAGAGCCCTCACTCCATTAATCATGTCTGAGAAAAATGAGTCGACTAAGACTGAATTGACCTAATAGAGCAACTTAAAAAAAAAAAAACAACTGTTATTCATAAGAATATTATTAGTTTGTCCAATACCTTGTTGAAGTCATCAGTGGCAACTTCTATAGCATCTATGCCCAATCTATCATAAAAGAAAACAGTTTGGCATTTTTTTTTTTAAGACTTATTTATTTATTGGGCGCCTGGGTGGCTCAGATGGTTAAGCGTCTGCCTTTGGCTCAGGTCATGATCCCAGGGTCCTGGGATCGAGTCCCGCATCGGGCTCTCTGCTGCTTGGGAGCCTGCTTCTCCTTCTGCCTCTCTCTCTCTGTCTCTCATGAATAAATAAATAAAATCTTTAAAATAAAAAAAAAAGACTTATTTATTTATTTTAGAGAGGGAGGGAGGGGCAGAGGGAGAGAGAATCTTGAGCAGACTCCCTGCTGAGCGAGGAGCCTAATGTGGGGCTCTATCTCACGACCCTGAGATCATGACCTGAGCCGAAATCAAGAGTTGGATGCTTAACTGACTGAGCCACTCAGGTGCCCCCCAGGGTTTGGCATTTCTATCCTTGGCATACATAAACTAGCTCAAAGTTTTCATCTCTTCCATCTCTAAGTGCTGACAAGCTTTTTAATAATCTGTTCTAAAACTTGAAAGAGCTTAAGTCTGTAATTTTCAGAATTCATTTTTTCCATTTTTCAAAATAAGGATATATCTCATTTGCAAATTCTTGGTATTTCTCTTATTTAAAATATTTCCTCAAAAATTATTGACAGTGAGCCCTTAATCTATAAATGACTCTAGAATTAGAAATATTAATCCCCTCAAAATTACCATTCCTTCTTTTTCTTTAACTCCCCTCCCTATGATGTTTGTTTTGTTCTTTCTTGTTTAAAATTGCTTTGCTTGGAGCAAAGAATGAGCACAAAATGAGATTTTTGAAGATTTTGCTTTCTATCTCCATCTACACTACAAAAAGATCTGAACACTTTTCTCTGAAGTTAGCTAAACAGCCCCTTGTGGGAGTATCAGCTCATCCTGACATTTAACCTTCCCTTCACCACTGTTAAGGGTTTCAACCTGGGTCTTTGTTAATCTGTAGCTGATCCATCCAGCAGCACCTTATGCAGTCTCTTTAGTTCCCTATGCATGTTTCTCTTTACTTTCCTCCTGGGTATTATCTTTGATAACGTCGGCAGAATATTTTAGAGTTATCCATCCCTCCTGAGCTATTTTCTATTTGAGAATTTTGTCAATTCGGAGCACCTGGGTGGCTCAGTTGGTTAGGGTCATGATCTCAGGGTCCTGGCATCGAGCCCTGTGCTGGGCTCCCGGTTCAGCGGGGAGTCTGTACAAGGATTCCCCTCTCCCTTTATCCCGCCCCCGCTAGCACGCATGCGCTCTCTCTCTCTCTTGCTCAAATAAATAAATCTTTAAAAAAAGAATTTTCTCAATGCAAGCATACCTATCCTTCTGAATTAAAACACATTTTTTTTTTTGAAAAATAAAGTTTTTGAACCCATGCTAAGTGCAGGCAAGAAAAAACAGCAGAACAGTTTTTTCTCAAAGTCTGGTCACTGGACCACCTGAATTAGAATCACGGGATAGGGAGGAATACTTATAACGTGGATTACCAATTACGGAATCAGAATTGGAAGGCGATAGATGAGAGGCTTGGAAATCAACATTGTTAATAAGTTTCTCAAGTATACGTTTTATAAAGTTTGAGAACTTTTTCTGTCAAGGATATATGCAGAAGCATAAGCCGCTGCTCCTAAGGAGACAATACTATATTTAAGATCTAAAAATAATACGTGGCAAATTAATGGCATAGAAAATAAGTGCACTTGAGTCAGCAAGTCCAGCTGTTAGGGGTGGGGTGAGGGCTATTCAGGTTTCATAGAGCAGGTGTGCATTGGTCATAAGAGATACTCAAGAACTATTGAATTAATGACAGAGCTGTGCTGGTAGATGAAGAAAACGTAACTTTTTTTTTTTTAATTGAAAAAGAACTTAGAATCCTCTTGTCTTTCCTCATTATCATACAGATAAGGAAACTGAGTTCCAGAGAAGTGATTTGACTCAGTTGCCCCCTGTCACACAATATGGTGCTTTTGGAAAAGACTAGACCCGAAGTTTCCTAAATCCAGACTTGGTGCTTTCTCCACTATTTCTTGAGAGATTTGGACTTGCTAAGAGTAAGGGAGAAGGCATTTTAAGAACTGGACTAAATTTAGTTGAATGTATATAAAAGAGGTGTGTATTAACCAACATAGCAGGAAGGGTGGAGGATTTGCTTGAGAGTCTGATGAAAAGGTAAGTTGTGATCAGATTGTGAGCAGTTTTGAATACTAGGGTGAAGGATGTAGATAGTGGAGAGCTGCTAAAAATTTGGGGATAAGATAAAAACAATGTATTAGGAAAATTAACCTATAGTTGGCACTGGGAAAGATAAGAGGGATGAAATGCCAGAACCAGGGAGAAATGGGAGGAGTTAGCTTCATGGTCCATAAGGAGAAAATTCAGACCCAAACTGATAAAAGAATGGATGTGTGACCAAATTTAAAGAATGGATCAATAAAACATGGAAAGTAGTTTAATTCTAGTCTAGTTTAGGGCTTTCCTTCTTTTTCAATTTAAAAAAAATTTTTTTTTAAGATTTATTTATTTATTTTAGAGCAAGAGAGAGCAGGGAGAGAGGGGTATGGGGTAACAGAGAGAGAAACTTAAGCAGACTCCACCCTGAGATCACCACCTGAGCTGAAATCAAGAGTTGGACGCTCAACCAACTGCACTACCCAGGTGCCCTAGTTTCCTCCTTTTCTTAGTTGACTAACATTTTAGCTGCAATTTTTAAAAAAGCAAGGAATTCACTCTTTCTCATACCATTGTAGGGCCTAACATTTTCTATTTTCAAAACTAACTAGCTAACTAACTAACTAACTAATCAAATATAAGTCTTACATTTAGGAGACCATTAAAACACTATATTAAAATACTAGTTAATTCAATAAACCATTAAAAGAAGCAGCTACATGTTGTTTGGCACTGTGCCAAGTTCTGGGACCATTAGAAATGCATAAGATATGGTTTCTGTATTAGGGTTCTCCAAAGTAACAGAACCAATAGGATGTATACATATTAAAAAGGTTTATTACAAGCAATTGGCTCATGTTATTATGGAGGCTAAGAAGTCTCAAGATCTGTGGGATGAACTGGTAAGCTGGAGACCCAGGAGAGTCGATTTTTAATCCAGTGGTCAGTAGGTTCAAAACTCAGGAGGACTGATGTTAGTTACAGTGAGTCTGAAGACAGGCAAAAGATAGTGTCCCAGTTTGAAGGCAGTCAGGCAGGAAGAATTCTCTCGTGCTTAGGGAAGTGTCAGCTTTTTTGTTCTACTCAGGCCTTCAACTAATTAGGTGAAGCCCACCCACATGCTAGAAGGCAATCTGCTTTACTCTGTCTACTGATTTAAATATTAATCTCATACAGAACCCCAGAATAATGTTTGACCAAATATTTGCTCAGCACGTGGCCCAGCCAAGTTGACACAAAATTAGCCATCACAGTTGCTTTTCTAGAGGAGCTGACAATTTACTGGGGAAGACAGATACGTAAAATAATCATAGCTTTAAAATAAATAAATAAATAAATAAATAAATAAATAAATAAATAAAAATAATCATAGCTTCAATGTTTCAATATAGATATTTTTTAAAGTGCTATGCAAACAAAAAGGGGAGAATGATAAATTCTGTCTGTGGAGAGAGGGGAAGTCAATGAAGTTACAGGAAAAATAACTTTTGTTTAGAAAAACACCTGGGCAGGTTGTTTTATTTATATATATCAGGCTCTCTGAGCAGTGTGAGAATAACCAGGATATCTCCACATCAGTCTGCATGGGAAATAAATGTGCATTTGAGGATTGGATATAGCCAGGAGATTAAGAGCTAGAATGTAAGAAGAAAACAAAGCAACCCCAAAATATATTGCTTTCCAAGAGGGTGGTGGATTGGATGGCATAGATCAAGAAGACAAAGGTAGCAGAAATGGATAGAGAGAAAGTTGATGTAGAGAAGCAGACCTCTCCCTGGCTCCCTCATATCCGCCAAAGGAAGTGAACCAAACTTGAGAAAATGGAGACATCAAGTGTAGACTTCAGGATAATTGTAGAAAGACCAGTATTACATTAAGAGGATGATGGAAATCTGAATAGTAAAATGTATTAAATCCTCAGAATAGGTTTTTGTTAACATTGGCATTGTAGGTTCTTTAGCTTAAATATAGAACTGGCAATTTTTTCTTGAGGAAAGGATAGATCATGACACTTACTATAGAATTATGTAGAATTCAGTGGTAAATGGTTTAGTCAAGTTTTACAGTTTGTTGCTTTTATAATCTTAGACTATAAAATAAAACAGTTGAACTGAAAATGTCTTGCTCTTACCCAATTTCATCTCCTCACCGCTTTTCATGCTCTGTTGCTTTTTGTTGGCCAGCACACTGCTTCGTTTTAAGCCAAGCATTTGAAAGTGTCAAATAAAAGTACTGTTGCCGTCAGGGAACAGCTGACTTTGTTTTTACTCAAGTGTGAGATAGCACCTACAGATGTCAACTTGGATTCTTTTTTAATGAAATAATTCCTATGAATTCCAAATACACTAAAACATTGCCAGAATTACCTTTGAAAATGTAGTGTACAGTAATCAGTTTAGATTCCAGCAACAACTCAAATATATCAAATACTCATTCTCATAGAGACCTGGTGTGATTGATACAATGGTATTAGCAATTTTACCTTTTTAAAAAAATTCACTCTTGATACCCTTTTCATTTTATACATTTTTCTATGATTGTCATTGTCATTTTATATGTTTCTCCATGCTACTGCCATCTAAGACAGACTGGAAACCAAAGGCACATTTGTGTTGCATAACCACCCCCAAGTATAGTAGACTCGACACCACTTGATTATGGGGACAATGAAAGGAAGGTGGGAGTTATTTCTCACTATTTAAAAAATGTCTGAATTTGGGAAATTTCAACAGGAAGCAAACATGATTGAAAATTTGGGTATAAATAACTTACTTATTTCCAGTTTCAGTGCCACATAGTAAAAGCTACAGAGTGAACCATTTGAAGTTAACAAAATTCGCACATTTTTTTTTCAAGAGTAAAGGGTTTTATAGTCTGTAGGTTAAAATTGGGGGCTGAGTTTAAAAAGTCTGTGAGATCCAAAGTTTAAGCATTCAAAAAAAAAGTTTAAGGGTTCAGAGGGAAACTTAAGAGAATATATGTGAGTTAACAGCCTTAGGAAAGATCAAGGATGGGAAAAACTATAAAAAGAACAGATAAAGCATGCAGAATAACAGAGTTGCATATTGTTATGGAGGCTCAGTTAAAAGAAAATTAGGACAAACTGGTAAAGGTTTCCAAAGGGCAACATTTAGGAGACACAAGCCAGGTTGGCAACTCAGGTGGTCATTAGTGGTAAACTTATAATTAAAACTAAAGGGAATAGACTTGAGTCAAAGCCTGTGTTGATAGGTATGAAAGGTTTAAAGGAGCAAACTTAGATTCTGGCTAGAGCTATGGTCAAGATGTTCCCAAAGTTTAAGTCTAATTTTTTAAACCTACGCTAAGGTAATTGTATAACATGAGACCACACTTGGAATGTTCTTTAACCATATGGAGCTTATATCTCAGAATGGCCTCACATACACTACTAAAGATTAGCAGGTCGGGCGCCTGGGTGGCTCAGTTGGTTAAGCGACTGCCTTCGGCTCAGGTCATGATCCTGGAGTCCCGGGATCGAGTCCCACATCGGGCTCCCTGCTCAGCGGGGGTCTGCTTCTCCCTCTGACCCTCTTCCCTCTTGTGCTCTCTGTCTCTCATTCTCTCTCAAATAAATAAATAAAATCTTTAAAAAAAAAAAAAGATTAGCAGGTCTTTTGGACCAATGGTAAGTTCTAGAATAAAGTTGAACAGAAGAAGAAAGAAGATCTCAAAAGATCATGAAACCCAGGAGTATGATCTCTAGAAAAGAGATTTCATCTGGAACTCTCTACATAATAGTGGTGCTTTATATGGGAGGATCTGCCAACTGGGACCTGCCTGGGGCAGAATAAGGTGGCAGTACCTCATTCTATCCACTAAAAGACAAAATGCTTTTTAAGACTGCAAAATTTCATTCATGTTCCTTATCTTCTTGAATTCAGTCTTTATGCACTAAAAAGAGATAGCCTAAACAGGGCTCTTTTTGGACTACAATCCTTCTGGCACAATAGCTCTTCTAGTAAGTCAGGAATCAGACTTAGAAAAATATCGAAGGGAGCTTTTCAGATGTAGCTAGAGAAAGATCAGTTGGTGCACTTGAACTATTTCCATTTAGAACATGGAACCTCTTAGTTTACTTATCTATCCTCCAATACTATAACTTGCTCTGGAAATCAATAGAGAAAAGTAATGGTCCTATTTCGTGCATGTGATGTGTCAAAGACTACATTGTGGAGGACTGCAGAAAGAATTAAAAATAGAAATATCCATAGTCATTGGTACAGACATGCTAAATGCCTTCTTTACTGGTCCTGGATGAAAGAGAAAACCATTTTATAGCCCCTGAGTCCTTCAAAACAACCACAGTCCCATAATAATGTTCTCTAATAAAGATACGTAAATTACAAGGAGTTGGATTCTATAGAGAAGAAATGAATAGAAGTCATCTCAAGGTGTAGTAATGCTGAAACACACACACAAACACACACACGGGTCTAAATAAAATTTTTAGTATAGATCTGGGAGGAGCCCTTAGAAATTATGTCCCTCCGATGGACTCTGAAAAACAAACTGAGGGTTCTAGAGGGGAGGGGCGTGGGAGGATGGGTTAGCCTGGTGATGGGTATTAAAGAGGGCACGTTCTGCATGGAGCACTGGGTGTTATACGCAAATAATGAATCATGGAACACTACATCAAAAACTAATGATGTAATGTATGGTGATTAACATAACAAAATAAAAATATATATATTAAAAGAATCATAGAAATTATGTCCCTCAATAACCTCTTTTTGAAAATGTCAAGACTAAGACCTCGAGAGGTAAACTTACCTGCCCAAAGGTTGAGTAGTGACAGATCCAGTACTAAAATTTTAGGTCACAGATTCTCGGTTTAGTACATATTCTCGAGTTTCTAAAAATTGATGTTACTATTCTTTGTTCTATTAGGGCATAATTATAAGCATCAAATATTTGTAGAATATCTTTTGTATAGTAGAATATCTTTCTTTTTATTTATTGGTAATTTTATAACTATTTTAATTTATTTAGTAAATTAGCAGGTAATCCCATGCCACATCCTTCACCCTATCCCATTTCAGTCTCACCTGGTGTCTGAAGAATAGTTATTCAGGCATTTCTTAAGCTCATGACAACTACTAATATACTTTTAAAATATTTCAAACATAAAAGGGTTTTGAGCTGCAAAAGATTGGTTTTTCTTTCTTTTTTTTTTTAAGATTTTATTTATTTATTTGACAGAAAGAGACACAGCGAGAGAAGGAACACAAGTAAGGGAGAGGGAGAAACAGGCTTCCCGCCGAGCAGGGAGCCCGATGTGGGGCTCCATCCCAGGACCCCGGGATCATGACCTGAGCCGAAGGCAGATGCTTAATGACTGAACCACCCAGGTGACCCAAAAGATTGGTTTTTCTTAGAGGTATTTCCAGGCTTTTATCCAGAACTATACTCCTAGAAACAGCTCCCTAGGAAAAACTCAAAATGTTATCTGTGTTCTTTTTTCCCAAAGTTGTTTTGGCTTTTCTGGATCTTCTTCGTTTTCATATAAGTTTTAAAATCAGCTTGCCACTTCTACAAAGTAGTCTACTGAGATTTTGGCAGGATGTCTTGAATCTATAGATCATTTTGGAGAGAAGTGATTTCTTAACAATATTGAGTCTTCTAATCTATGAACATAGTAGATCTCTCCATTTACTTAGGTCTTCTTTAATTTTTCTCAGCAGTGTTTATAGTTTTTAGTGAATAAGTCATAAACATCTTTTATCAAATTTATTCTTAATTATTTCATGATTTAATGCTATTATAAATGGTAAATTTTAATTTCAATTTCTGATTGCTCATACAAATTTATAGAAATATAATTGGTTTTTGTATATTGACTTTGCCATCTTACTAAACTCAGTTTTAGTTCTTATAGTTTATTTGCAGTTTCTTTTTTTTAAAAATATATTTATTTATTTATTTATTAAAGAGAGAGCATGATTGGGGGGAGGCACAAAGAGAGGGACACAGGCAGGGCAGAAGGAGAGGCAGAGGGAGGGGGAGAGAATCTCAAGCAGACTTCCTGCTGAGCACAGAGTCTGATGTGGGACTCAAACCAATGATCCTGAGATCATGACCTGAGCTGAAGTCAGATGCTTATCTGACTGAGCCATCCAGGTGCCCCTTATTTGCAGTTTCTTTAGGATTTTTACATAGATGATCACATCATTTGTGAATAAACAAAGATTTGTATCTTCCTTTCCAATCTGTTTGCTTTTATTTCTTTCTTCACCTTATTATGGTGTTAGAACCTCCAGCACAGTGTTGAATAGAAGTGGTGGGAGTGGACATTCTTACCTTATTTCCCATTTTAGTAGTGATGTGTTTAGTTTTTCATCATTAATATAATACTAGCTATAGGATTTTCAAATATGTCTCTTATTAGGTTGAGAAAGTTCCCTTCTATTCCTATTTTTCTGAGGTAATATGCAAACTGAAAAAGTAATTGTCAGCTTGGCATAATTTTGAGTAATTAAAATATTGCATCTCAGTTATGTTTCTCAATCTTGATGTATATCATCTTTTCAATAAAATTTTCACCCATAATAATAATAGCTGAGTCAGTTAGAACTCTTTCTTTGCTTTGGGCAAAAAACCCCCACATGGGCTGAAGTAAAAAAGGGAGGTTATTTGACTGTGTAACTGAAAGTCACGCACACTGACCTGTGATGCTGTCAGGGCCATTTCTCTCTCCCAGCATCTCTGTTCTTCTCCTTCTTTCTGGCACTATTCTTAGACAGCCTTTCTTCCTGTGATGGCTAAATGGCTACAGCAGTTCCAGACCTTACATCTCCTAAGTCTTAAGGCCACTAGAAGAGAGTGTCTGCCTCTGTTTTGGAAGTCTCAACAAAAGTCTTGCTGCATTTTAGCTGTAGATTGTGTCACTTGTCTATCCTTAAATAAATTAGCCTGGCCTGGGAAGTGTGATGAGTTGAACAGCTCAAACCTGTGTCCAGTGCACCACCTGGAGTTGGGGTGAGGCCTGAGCCAAAGAAACCACACAGCCTAAGAGTGACAGAGGTCCTGCCCTGAAGGGAAATAATGATACGTTTACCAACTCAGAGGGAATAGATTTTTACGACTAGCCAGAGTCATTAACAGTCCATTGTACTAATATTTATTCAGCACACAATATGTATAAAACCCCTTAAATCTCATTTATTTCTCCTCAAAACAACCCTATAATGCAGGGACTGTTATTATTCCAATTTTCCAAATGAGGAAGCTGAGGTTGAGATGTCACACGGACTCAAACTCAGGTGGTCTGACTTCAGTGGGCAAGCAATTAAATCAAGTGGCTCTAGATATTGTGTTTAAATTCTGGGCAATAAGATGGGAAAGGGGAAGGCATAGGATACCTACTAACTGAATCAGTCCCTTTTTGTTAGGAATACAGTAGCTTTCCTGGAAGCCTTAAATAGTAAATGTCCACTTACATTCCATTAGCCAGAGACAACTCATATGTCAACCACTAGCTGAAAGACATCTAGGGAAATAGGTTTTTATAACTGGTTGTTTTTCTGCTCCAAAGAAAATTGAGGTTCTGCTTTTAAGAAGTAAGGAGAGGCTATTGGATAGGCAATTATCAGAGGTAATATTAACACCAACTGTTCCATTTATCCAATGCTATGCAACCAACCACCCCAAAATCTAGTTGCTTAAAACAATGATGACATTTAATTTGCTCACAAATATGCGTTTTGGCAGGGCTCAGCAGGGATAGGTTCTCTCTTCTCTACTCTGCATCATTTGGAGTGGCTCAAGGCTGAAGGCTAGAATCATATGAAGGCTCACTCATTCAGTCCCACATCTGAAGGATTATGGCTGTTACCTTGTACCTCCACTGGGCAGTGACTGGAAAGCCTTCATGTGACTCTTCTATGTATGTAACTGCTTGGCTTCCTCACAGCATGGTGGCTGAGTTCTAATGATAAAGGCAAAGTTCTATTGCCTTTTATGACTTAGCCTGGAAGTCATATGGTTTCACTACTGCTGTAGGCATAGGCCTTCCCTCAATTCAAAGGAAGGGGATGGGACCTAGCATCTTCATACTGTGAGAAGAACATGTGGGATGGGATATATTGGTGCTACCTTTAGAAGATATAATCTGCCAGTAAGTGCTTATATGTCATCATGCTAATGTCTGAACATGAATATTTCTTTTTTTTTTAGTTTGAATCATCAATTAAATATTTTTTTTTTTTTTTTAACATTCTTAGTTTATTGATCCTCTCATGAAAAATCTGCACAACCAGATAAAGCCACTGTAGCATCTTTACTCCTTCTGTTGTCCAATCTCCAGCTCACTTTTTGCCAGCACCAACATTGGCTTTTGCAGTCCCCCTGACTTTCTTCATTCTGTTCTTGCGTTCCTTTCGCTGTTTTCTTGATGTCTTTTTCTTCTCATACAGGCCATGTCTTGCAAGTCTGTGTTTGGGTTCATTTTTCTTTGCATAATCCAAGGAATCATATATCATGCCAAAGCCGGTTGTCTTGCCACCACCAAAATGGGTTCTGAATCCAAACACAAATATGACATCTGGTGTGGTCTTGTACATTTTGGCTAGTTTTTCCCGAATTTCTGTCTTAGGTACTGTTGCCTTTCCGGGGTGAAGAACATCAATGACCATCTGTTTCCGCTGAAGTAGTCGGTTAGTCATGAACTTCCTGGTCCGGATAGTTACTGTGTCGTTCATGATGGCGGCCTAGCTTCAAGCAGCCGGGGAGGAAAAGAGCCATCAATTAAATATTTAATGCAAACATTTTAAAAGGGAAATTGTGAACTAGAAAAAGAAATTCCCCTGAAAATATTTAATGTAAATAACTCCTTGAGATGGTGATTTTACAAAAGTTTTGTCAGAATTTTTCATTTCTGCAAACATCAACCGAAGCATTCTTTTTCCTTCCTTCCCTTCTTTCTCTTCTAGAGTATTCTTTTTAAAAACAAAAGCTGGACCATGTTGTTTGTCCTCTTAAAATGTTTCAATTCTTCTCATTATAACTTAAATACAATAAAATCTTTTTACCAGGGTTTATGAGCCTGGTTTCTTTCTCCAATTTTCTTCTCCCTTCGTTGGCTGTACTTCTGTTATAGGACATGTCAGTTGGGCAAACATTTCAGCTTCTTTTATTCTTCTAGTCCTTTATACATGCCGTTTGCTTCACCAGGGGTTCTCTTCCTCCTGTGCATTGAATGGACCCTTGATCATTCTTTACCTTCTTAGAAGGCCTGTAAGTAGGTGATCAGCTAAAACATTATATATCAACATTTATTTTTACTCATTTATTATTTATTTATTATTTATTTCCCCCTCTGAAATGAAGCTTCATAGCTGTAGAAACCTTATTGGTTTGGTCACTGCTATGTATCTGTGTATACTACTGTGCATGACATTTCATTGTAATCCAGTGAGCTAGGTACTATTGTCATTGCCATTTTACTGATAGTAACTGAAGCCGAAGGCCCTGTTGAGGAACAAGAATGTCCTGTCCCCTTCAAGGTCCTTTTAGCTGGACTAAGAATCAAATTGACATGAGACAGATTAGCAGGAGAAAATCAACACAGACATGGAACTTGCCAAAGATAAGCAGCAAGGCATCTTGAATTAAGGAGAAAGGGTTAGGGGTCTGGGACTTCAAAGGGAAGGAATGCCATCCTCAAGAAGAATGAAAAAGAGTAAATGTTTGGTAAACAAATGTTTGTTGGGCCACTCAGAAGCAGTGGGATGAAGAAAGGACTTTGATCGAACAAACCTTGCAAGGTTCCTCCATGTCTACCGTACCTAGTTCATATCATAATGTAGTTATCTATGGTTATAGCTCTCTTTCTGGAGCAGTTTCTCTACCTAAATTCTTTTCTAGCAGTTATAGGGGAGGTAAAGAGCTTTTCCTGAAACTGCTGGGTCTTGATTACTTTTAACTCTAAGTAATTTTTATGCCAAAGTGGCATATTTTGGGGGACCTGTCCCAAACTTCTTCAGCCTGTAGGAAGTAAGTAAATGACAAAACCAGGCCTGGAACCCAGGCACTTGGATTGCAGAAGTAATGCTCTGATTCACCATGCTCTAAATGATTTGGTAAAAGAGAGAAAGCATGCAATAATTTGGCTTGTCATCGCTGATCAAGAAAGGAGGTGAGGCCATTTGAGCATGAGATGGATATATCTTTGTTGGACGGTGATGGCAAGATAGATGATATATAGATGGATAGATAGATAGATCATAGATAGATAACAGATAGATGATAGATGCAAACATCATAGTAACATAGATGATAGATAGATAGATACATAAACTTACTATGAGTTATGAGCCAGGTATTCTTCTAAGAGCTTTACAAATATAAAACTCATTTAAACTTGCCTTGCTGGGTAATAGTATCTTATTAAGAAAGAAAGAGGGATGGTGGTTAGTAACTTAATAGGGCAGTAATTTAAAGGAAGATTGCCTCCAGGATGGGAAAAACTCCTAAATTTGTTTAAGCTGAGAGGGAAGATGCAGTAGAGAAGAGATGACTGACTGGAGAAAGAAGAGTTGGGGGACAGACGGGAGATGTTCTAGAGAAAAACAAGAGGGATTAAATCTAATTACAAGCGTCTGCCTTCAGCTCAGGTCATGATCCCAGGGTCCTGGGGTCGAGTCCCGCATCGGGCTCTCTGCTCCTTGGGAGCCTGCTTCTCCCTCTCTCTCTCTCTCTCTCTGTCTCTCATGAATAAATAAATAAAATCTTAAAAAAAAAAATAAATCTAATTACAGACAAAAGTTAGATTTGGTAAGAGTTACCCTCTTTATTTATTTATTTATTTTTTTAAGATTTTATTTATTTATTTATTTGAGAGAGAGAGAATGAGAGAGAGAGAGCATGAGAGGGGGGAGGGTCAGAGGGAGAAGCAGACTCCCCGCTGAGCAGGGAGCCCGATGCGGGACTCGATCCAGGGACTCCAGGATCATGACCTGAGCCGAAGGCAGTCGCTGAACCAACTGAGCCACCCAGGCGCCCAAGAGTTACCCTCTTTAAATACAGAGATGATTTCAGGGCAGAGTAGATGCTAGGGAAATAGATGGCATTAATGTCAGATGGATTAGTTTGCTGAGGGTGAACATAGCTAAGGCAGATGACTGAAGGGACATAGAAAAAATTTGGAGTTGCTTCTCTGGGCAACGTGACAAGGAACGAAGAAAGGTGAAATAAGGATGGCCGGGTAGAATGAGGATTCATTGAGGTTAGAGAGCGTGAATATATGGTGATGCCAAGTGGTACCATTAAGTGACTTTTCAAGCAATGCCCAGCAGTCTACAATAGAACAGAAGTCCAGTTGTTGATGGCTGGACATGTGGATTCATGTGAAGGTCATGCTGGTCACATTTTTTTTTTAAAGATTTTATTTATTTAGAGAGAGAGAGAGTGCACAAGCAGGGAGAAGGGGCAGAGGGAGAGAGAGAAGCAGATTCCTGGTGAGCGGGGAGCCGGACTCGGGGCTCAACCCCAGGACCCTGAGATCATGACCTGAGCTGAAGACAGGCGCTTAACCAACTGAGCCACCCAGGCACCCCACATTTTGGCATTTTTGATAAGTGCCTTAAGGTTGGGTAAAGAGCCAAGTGAAGCTAGGGGAAAGGATAGAATCATGGGTCAAAGCAGTATGAATCGAGGATATGAATACTAGACCGAGAGCAAGGAGACCTGAGTTCCAACCCTCCCTCCACTTTCTAGAGGGTTGACTTTGGGTCATCACTCTTAGTTCCTTCATCTTTATAACAAAAGTGTTGAAGTAAATCAGCTCTCAAATTTGGCTATACGTAGAATTACCTGATGAAGTTTAAAAAAATATTATTCTTGGTCCCTATCTTAGAACAATTAAATCAGATTGGGAGGTGCAACCTAGATATCTGTTTTTTTGTTTTGTTTTTGTTTTTTTAGAGCATGTCAAGTGATTTCTTTTTTACTCCAGCTTTTTTTTTTGAGATTTAATTGGCATATAAATTTGAAGTATACAACATGATGATTTGATATATGTATATATTGTGAAATGGTAACTGCAGTAGGGTTTGTTAACACATTTATCATCTTGGTTACCTTTTTTGGTGCTGAGAACTTTTAAGATTTACTCTTAGCCACTCTTAAGTATGCACTATATAACTATAGTTATCATGCTGTACATTAAATTCCCCAGTCATCTTATAACCAGAAGTTTGTACCCTTTTTTTTAATGTTATGTTAATCACCATCATTAGTTTTTTTGTTTTTTTGTTTTTTTTTTTTTAAAGATTTTATTTATTTATTCATGAGAGACAGAGAGAGAGAGAGAGGCAGAGGGAGAAGCAGGCTCCCAAGGAGCAGGGAGCCCGATGCGGGACTCGATCCCAGGACGCTGGGATCATGACCTGAGCCGAAGGCAGACGCTTAACCATCTGAGCCACCCAGGCGCCTGTTTTTTTTTTTTTTTTAAGATTTTATTTATTTGACAGAGATAGTGAGAGCAGGAACACAAGCAGGGGGAGTGGGAGAGGGAGAGGGAGAAGCAGACTCCCCATTGAGCAGGGAGCCCGATATGGGGCTCGATCCCAGGACCCTGGGATCATGACCTGAGCCAAAGGCAGACGGTTAATGACTGAGCCATGTAGGTGCCCCACCATCATTAGTTTTTGATGTAGTGTTCCATGATTCATTGTTTGCGTGTAACATCCAGTGCTCCACGCAACACGTGCCCTCCTTAATACCCATCATCGGGCCCACCCATCCCCCCTCCCCCCCCGAAACCCTCAGTTTGTTTCCCCTAGTCCATAGTTTCTCATGGTTTGTCAAGTTTGTAACCTTTAACCACCTTCACCCATTCTCTCCACTTCCCACCCCTGTCAACCACTGATCTAGTCTCTGTTTCTATGCGTTTTGCTTTTTGTTTTGTTTTATTTATTTGTTTTTAGGTTCTACATACAAGAGAGATCATACAGTATTTCTTTCTTTGTCTGACTTATTTCATTTAGCATAATGCCCTTAGTGTCCATCCATGTTATTGGAATGCCAAGTGATTTCTGTTGAGCAGCCAGAGTTGAGAACCTCTAGGATAAGATGATCTCTAACATTTCTTCTCTGTTCTGTTTGACTAGAGGTCTCAGTGAAGGCAAAAGCAAGTTCAGTTATAGTGAGTGAAAGAGCATGTGGGAAAAATAGGTCAGAAAGTGAAATTTCAAGTTGATGATGAGGTTTGGAGACAGGCCCTCCTTGCGGGTGGTCCACACTACCTAGTGTTGAATTTTGTGGTGGCAGAAAAAGAATTTTTTTTACTGAATTTCTATTAAGGCCACTGTACGAAGAGTCTATAGAATAAATGCCATAGTCAAACAGTTGATAACACGTGGGTTCTAGCCTGTACCAGTCTTAGCACTTATAGACCAGGCCAACACCATTGGGTCACCTGGGGCCTGAGCTCAAGTGACACTGATAAAACCAGAGAACTTTGTTAGCTATCAATTCCTTTCATGCTTTTCATGGCTGTCACCCTTTATTCTAGAATGCAGGCTCTTCAGGCATTTATTTTGTATTTTCTTCTCTATCCTGCTCTGTGCTTTTCCTCTCTGAGTCATCCTTTCATTGCTTCCCACTGCTGACCTCTCTCACAACCCTTTCTACTGCTTTTTGGAAATATTTTATTCTCTACATTTAGGATGTTTCCTAAATCTCTTCGTGGAACTCACTGTATTCTTATTCTAATGTAAACTTGGCTTTTCCTTGACATCATCACTTCTCAGGCAGCTTTCTTTAAAGATGCTAGCCATTCTTTCTTCATTTGTATCTCTGGGCCAGGAAATGATATTCATTTAGACTTTCGTTGTTACTTCCAAACCTGGACTCTCCAAACATGTCCTCTTTCTTTGAGTTGTATGATACTCCATTCTAACACCCACTACCCTACCTCAACTAATCTGGTCACTAACATGATTACTGAGGACTATGACAAGTGGTTCCTCATCAAAAAGAATGTGAAATGAAAATTGTCTTACCCCCATGTGTTCCAGTTCCCCACTACCTCTGTCTGGAAGGAACTATCATCACCAATTTTTGGATATGCTTCCAGAGATATCTTACGAAAATAGAATCATATGTATTATGTATATGTATGCATATTTATGTATAAATTATTTCTTAGAAATATACAGGTGATAAGATATTATAGACACTGTTCAGAAAACTTTTTTTTGCTTCACAAAATATTTAAAATAATTTTTCCTATTAGTACATGCAAATTTTCCTTCTTAAAAATAGTCTTCTGCCATTGCAAACGAAGCTACTATACATAACATTTTACGTATGTCATCTTTTATATTTGCAAGTTATTTGTGGCATCAGTTCTTAGAAGTGAGATTGCTGGGTCAAAAGTTATTTGCTTTTTTAAAGTTGTGGTAGATATTGACAAAATTGCTCTCTATAGGCTGTGTGCTGATTTACACACCCATCAGTGATGTTTCAGAATCAGTGTCTCATTATCCTTGCCAACACAATATTTAATTCTTTTTTTTCCTTTGCCAGTTTGATAATTGAAAAATATTTCATTGAAGTTTCAATTTGCGATTCTCCTACTTTGAGAGAGGATGAACATCTTTTCAAATGTGTAGCCCTGTACTTCCCTTTCTGTGACTTGTTGGCCATCTCCTTTGCCTATATTTTGATACTGTGATTCATAATAAGAAATACATATTTTTGTCTTCATCCCTATTTCTGGCACAGAGCTATTTATTTATTTATTTATAAGATTTTATTTATTTATTTGAGAGAGAGAACACGAGCGGGGAGGAGGGGCAGAGGGAAAGGGATGAGCAGACTTCCTATTGATCAGGGAGCTCAACTTGGGGGTGGGCGCATCCCAGGACCCCAGGACCCCAGGGCTATGACCCTAGCCAGACCCCAGCTGAAGGCAGACACTTAACCGACTGAGCCACCCAGGTGCTCCTGGCACAGAGCTTTTTAAACCTATGGAATTTAGGAGTTTCCTAAGTAATGAGAGTGGTGAAGAGCGGTCTTTTGTTATGTCATGTGAGGTGATTTTGGACCCCACCTAAGGTTTGGGGTTCATTGCTAGGAGAACCAACCATGTAATTAGAGGGTTGGCACTTTCAGTCCCATCCTCCTGACCTCTGGGGAGGGGAGAGGGGACAGAGGTTGAATCAATCACCAATAACCAGTGATTTCATCGATCATGCCTATGTAATGAAGCCTCTGAAAAAATCCAGAAGGAGTTGGTTCGGAGAGTTTCTGGGTTGGTGAGACAGAACTCTTGCATGTGCCACCATGCTGGGCCCCAAACTTCACTAGGACAAAAGATCCTTTGTTCAGGACCTCACCCTATGTATCTCTTCATCTGCTTGTTGATTGTATCCTTTAATATCTCTTGTAATAAACTAGTAATCATGTGGGTAAATGGGTTTCATGAGTTTTGTGAGCTGCTTTGGCAAATTAATCGACCCCAAGGAGGGGGTTGTGGGAACTTCTAATTTATAGCTGATCAGGCAGAAGCACTGTTAACCTGAACTTGTGATCGGTATCTGAAGTGGAGGGTAGTCTTGTGGAACTGAGCCCTTAACCTGTGGAATCTGATGCAATCTCTGGGTGGTGTTAGAATTGAGTTGAATTGTAGGACATCTAGCTAATGGAGTGGTAAAAAAACACCACACTTTAGAACGGGGTTCAGAACCCTTACCTATCTTCTTACTGTTGCAGGTTTTTACATAATAAGGAAAATAGACCTCTACTGATATATGAATTGAAATATATTTTTTCCTAGTTTGTTGAATGGTTATTTGGGTTTTGATGTTTGTTGTGCAGAACAAATTTATTTGCTTTGTTTACTAATCTCTCCATTTTGCTATCTGTATTTTATGTCATGCTTATACTTTTCCTACTTTGAAATTAATTTTAAACATTTCTGTACTACATGGTGACTATAGTTAATAATACTATATTGCATATTTGAAAGTTGTTGAGAGTAGATCTTGATTGTTCTCATCACACACACAAAATACTTCATAACCATGTGTGGTGACAGACATTGACTACACATTGTGATCATTTCGCAGTATATAAAAATACCAAATCATTATTATGTTGTACACCTGAAACCAATGTAGTGTTTTATGTCAATTATACTTCAATTTAAAAAAAAAAAAGAAAGAAATTCACATTAGTTTTGGTAGAAAAAATACTTGAAATATATTTTAGTATTATAAAAATTAAGGAGCTTCTCAAAATTCCACTTAGGGTGAATTTTGTCAATAAATGTCAACTAGGAAAAAAAATGTCATTGTTTCTTCCAGTACTTCAATTTTTATATAAAAAGTTTTAGTCCATCTAAAATCCTAGTCTTTCTAACTCCTGCTACCATCTTGGATCACTTCAATACAAATGACCTTTTCAACCTCCCACTCACCTTGGTCCTTGATCTCCTCTGCTCCAACAGTCACCTCTCTTCCCACTTCTCACCACCATGTCCTGGAGCTTCTCATCCCCTGTGAGACCCTTCTCCTTTTCTGAAAACTTAAACCTCTCACATTCCACTCCCTCATCACAATCCCTTGTCCTTTCATGTTTCTTGCTATCCTAATTTGACTACAAATTCATAATAGTTTCCTCAAGATCTCTGAACCTTAACCCCTCCTTTTTTTCTCATATTATCTGCCTCTCCTAGGCAGACACACATAATGACTTTCATAAGCCTTAGGCATTTTTGCCCTCGGAGGTCCCTTTCTCCATTAAAAAAAGAAGAAGAAATGATATATTTTAACAATTGCACTTATAAAAAGTAAATATAACATTTTCTTTGGCCTGAAAGTTTTTCTTCTGATTCTAAAAGAAATTAAAACATTTTTGTGGACCCTAGACTGTGTGCCTAAGGTATCAGTCGGCCCTGCTCCTGGGCACTGATTTACTGCTTAACCACTTTCTCGGTACCACCCTCTGCTCTCTTGGCCCCTTGCTTTTCTGTTTATCCACACTGCTGAACCTCAAACCTATATGGATCTTTTGCATTCTACTAGAGAAAAATCATAAAGGGGATTTAGGTCTATCACATGAATTGGGTCCTTAACAGTGTTTAATAATTTTTCTACATGACCCTGATCAATTATCTGTTTCATTCCTCATATTAGCTATTCCAAATCATTTAACATTCTGCTCAACTAAGAGAAAATAAAGCTTGAACCCTCTTTTAACTTCCCATTCTTCTGTATTCCAATTAGCCTTGACTGGGTAACAAAACACCCCAAGATTTAGTGGCTTGAAACAATTATTTTTCTCTTAAGGTTATGTGGGTTGGTGGGCACAGCTGGTCAGTTCTCATTTTGGGTGTCTCATGTGATTGCAGCTTGACCAAAGACAGTCAACTTGGCCCAAAAACAGTTTGAAGATTTGACTTGGCTGAATGCCCAAGATGTCTCTTCCACAAGGCTGACAACTGTTGTTGGTTGTAAGCTAAGAGCTGGGCTGGGGCTATTGACCAGAGCACCTATGTGGGCCTGGCCTCTCCAGTGGCTCTGTGTGGCTGCTCCTGGCATGGTGGCTAGGTCTGAAAGGGAGTGTCCCAAGATCCAGTGTTCCAAAATGTGGACATAAGCCTTGGAGGTCCTGGAATGTCAGGTTTATTGCATTCTACTGGTCCAGCAAGTTGCTAAAAACAACCTAGATTCAAGGGAGGAGAATGACCATCTTTTGATGGGGGAGTGACATGGTCACATTCTTAAAGAGCATACAAATAGAAAATGGTAATCTGCCACATGCTAATACAAAATTAGTTGCCTCTTTACCCATTTTTATTGCTTCATTCCCATCTCAGAGGAAGCAGTGTCCTTATATCTTTTCATGCCTGATCTTTTAACATAGCCTGTTCTTAGCCTTCCCATTTCTTCAGAGACCTCCTTTGATCAAGTTTCTTTGCTCTTGTGTGTTCTGTCTTCTGCCTCTATTGGTTGCTTTCTTATGAATATCCTCAAGTCTCCCCCTTAAGAATAATTAACTTTGGGTTTATATTCTACTCCAGATAAACATCTTATAAATCTGTTTCTATGTGCAAACACAACGTTTAAAAATCGGATCTATCCTCATTGATTTTGTCTTTTGAGTTCCTATTCACTGCTCAATCTACTGGATACTGGATATGGACTGCCATCCCTATCACCAAGTTGAAACTATTCTTCTTTTGTTACTGAAGACTTCCTAATTGCCCAGTCTAACAGACAGTTTAAAATCTTTAAACTTTTGATAATACTGAAAAATACTGATCACTCTTTTTTTTTTTTTTAAAGATTTTATTTATTTATTCGACAGAGAGAGACACAGCGAGAGAGGGAACACAAGTGAGGGAGAGGGAGAAGCAGGCTTCCTGCAGAGCAGGGATCCTGATGCGGGGCTTGATCCCAGGACCTGGGATCATGACCTGAGCCGAAGCAGATGCTTAACGACTGAGCCACCCAGGCGCCCCTATTGATCACTCTCTTGTTCTTGAGACTATTCATGGGCTGTTATGATTCCTTCTCTCTTGGTTTTCTATATGACTTCATGGTACAATATAAGTGGTAAAGTCTTAGAGAATGAAAATAAAGAATAGGATAACATGTTAAAATCCTATGGTTCTATAACAAAATGCCATACACTTGCTGGCTTAAAACAACAACAATTTATTCTCTTTCAGTTTTGGAGGCCAGAAGTCCAAAATCAGTTATCACTGGGCTGTTGATGTTGGCAGGGCTGTGCTCCCTCTGCAGGTTCTAAGGGACATTAGCTTCCTTTTCTCTTCTAGCTTCTTCTTCTTTTTTTTTTTTTTAAGATTTTATTTATTTGAGAAAGTGAGAGCATGAGCAGGGGGAGGGGCAGAAGGACAAGCAGACTCCCCAATGAGCACAGAGCCTGACATGGGGCTCAATCCTAGGACCCCAAGATCATGACCTGAGCCAAAGTCAGATGCTTAACCAACTGAGCCACCCAGTGCCCCTCTCTTCCAGCTTCTGATGGCTACTGTCATTCCTGGCTTGTGGCAACATCACTCCAATCTTCAAGGCCAGCATCTTCAACTCTCTCTGTTTCATCTTCACACTGCCTTCTTTGTGTGTGTGTCAAGTTTCCCTCTGCCTCTCTCTTACTAAGACACATATGACAGCATTTAGGGCCCATACACATAATCCAGGACAATCTCATCTCAAGACTCTTAATTTAATCACATCAACTCCTTTTTCAAATAAGGTAGCATTTACAGGTTCCAGGGATGAGGGCATGGTTGTATTTTGTGGTTCCATTTGTTAGCCTATCATAGATGGAGAAGAAAACTGACCTAGTAATTCAAAACCTTATGGAAGGTCATGGATAATTGACTAAGATGGGTCTCACTAGTGTAAGTAAATAACATGAATTTCAAAAGAATAATAGAAATTATTGAGGCTGTTGTTTTGTTTTGTTTTCTTAAGCTGAAAACCACAGTCTGGAAGAAGACAATGGCAACTCTGTTGTAGGTTTAGGACTAGTAGAAGGAAGCAGCCCTCAGTGGAATCAGGAGAGAGCTAAATTTCAATTAAGACAAGAAGTGAAAGAAGACTTAGTTGAGAACCTACCCGGACATAACAATTATAACATAGTGAAATCATGTTAGTATAGGGAGAGAGCACTATAAATGCATCTGAAATATAGTTTGTTTCAAACTAGCAGTGGTAGTACAAGCCATTTATCATGGTTTCCTTGTTATTGTCCTAAAATAGACACTGTATAGTTCATGCATAATTAATTAATTATGGCTTGTCTAGAAAGACTAAAATTCCAGACAGTAGTGCTTGACTATGTTATTCAAGACCTTTAATTAAATGGAATTAATTCAATTAATGATCTAATGAACACAATGATCTTTAGAAGAATTTGCAGTCTGACCTCCCTAGCTGGAGAACAGTTATCCCAGAAGACTCGTTTGAGTATTGACTTATCAGGATAAGCATACTTGCTTGTATAAGCAAGTAGTCAATCACATATACAGCTCCTTGAATCTAATTTATATACCATTTTCTTCTTTATTTCCTATCTAAATGGTAAGAATTTAAAAAGTTGTCAGTTGTTATAGTAAAATCATGTTTCAGATTACCATGGATTTGCTTTAGAATGTAGGAAAAAGACTTTCAGTGTTTACCATGGTAGACTGAAATTCAAAAGAATGAAGGCAGAAATGCACCATAATTGCTCCTGAAACAGAGGCTATTGATTTCTTCCCCATCATCTTATCAAACAGACAGTGACGGGAGAAAAATGCAAGTTCAAAGGGACCAGCTACTCAGGTATTGGGCAGGAGCTTTGAGTGAAATTTCAACCTCATTAAAAACATTTAAAGGAAGCAGCTTGTCTTCATGTAGGAATCATTATTCTCAGTTTGAATTCATCCTCTGGAGTTTTTCACCTCTTCAGAAGGGTGCATTCTGTGCAATTTCTAAGAAGTGCTTCTTTAATGGGAAGGATTTATGTTAAGTTGGTTCAGGAGAGGTAGACAATTGTGGAGCCTTTTTAATGGACTACAAAAAACTGTCGAGTAATTAAATAGATTTCTTTTCCCTTAGACCGTTCCATGGTTTTTAAAAACACTCCGCTGAGCATGTAAAATCAATTTCCATTACTGGCCTTGACCTTTGCAGTTTTTTATAAACATGTTTTTTCCCTGGGTTTGGAATGTGGTTCAAAGGCAATAGTAGAAGACCGGAGAATAAGACAGGTCATTGTAATGAAAGTTATTGCTTTTACAATGAAAATCTTTTCACCCAGGCAGTCATTCAACTGCGTATATTATGAATATAATTATGTAAATATCTATTGTATACGTATGTATGTATTTATATTAGAGGCAGGATTTTTATTTTATTGGTCTATAATTAAAAATATATATATCTTTGTTTTCACTGCTAAAGGTATTTTTCCCTTTCCCATTCCAAGAAAGTAGCCAAACCATTGTGTTCCTTTGCCCCAGGGGCTTTGGGTTGCTGAATGGAAAGCAGATGTTGCCAGAGAACAGCTTCATTCTTTTTTTGTTTTGTTTTGTTTTCTTTTGAAAAACTAGATCCGGGCGCCTGGGTGGCTCAGTTGGTTGAGGGACTGCCTTCGGCTCAGGTCATGATCCCGGGGTCCTGGGATCGAGTCCCACATCGGGCTCCCTGCTCTGCGGGGAGTCTGCTTCTCCCTCTCCCCCTCCCCCTGCTGGTGTTCCCTCTCTCACTGTGTCTCTCTCTGTCAAATAAATAAAATCTTTTTTTTTTTTTTAAGATTTTATTTATTCATTTGAGAGAGAATGAGATAGAGAGAGCATGAGAGGGGAGAGGGTCAGAGGGAGAAGCAGACTCCCTGCTGAGCAGGGAGCCCGATGCGGGACTCGATCCTGGGACTCCAGAATCATGACCTGAGCCGAAGGCAGTCGCTTAACCAACTGAGCCACCCAGGCGCCCATAAATAAAATCTTTAAAAAAAAAAAAGAAAAGAAAAACTAGATCCATTGTGGGCACCCATTCTCTTCTCTGGAAAAGAAGAAAGATAAGAGCTTTGGCAGGGCGGGGAGGTTTGGGGATGGAAATAGGATTGGATATGGGCAAGCAATTCCTGAGTCCAGCAGGAGGAAGGGGGTTTAGGTGGTTTCCCAAAAAGGTAGCATAGGTCCTGCTTGTTAACTCCCAGTTGGGTTGATTGCTTTAGGATGCTAGGGAGGAGGGACTCTAGGAGCTGTGGCCTCAGGAATTGAGATGACAGAGACCCTCCTTCAAGTTGTGAATACAGCTTTCCTCAGGGACAGATCATGTGACCCAAACAATAAGCATATCAGTGGGGACCAGTGGAGACCATAGCCTTACTTTCAGTATTTTGGAGTGCAGAAGACATCCCCATTCCCAACCTTTGTATCACCTGGAAATGTGAATGGAGGAGGTCAGTCCAGAAATGACTGAAATGGAATTTCCTGCCAGCTGATTGGTGCCCGAAGCAGCTCGATTGCATTTAAACAAAATAAAGAAATGTGATATCTTACACCCCGAGTTATGGCAAATTTTTCACTGCCCTTTATTTTCCCTCCACTTCATCTGTAAGATAGCAATTATTAAACTCACTTTGCAGAGTTGTTCTGGCATTAAATTAGATGACATGTACAAAGTGACCATATCAAATCATCTATGTTCAATAAATTATCACCAGGAAATATTTATATTTGTACATACTGTTGTAAGAATGGAATCAGGTGCTACGTTTTCAAAGAAGCACAAGATGTACTTCTGGTTCCCAGGGATTTTGTTATAATTAGAGGTGCAGATTAAGTATGTAGGACTATCAAGAGGTCCTAGGTTTATATCTCTAAGCAAACATGGGGAGAGGCATAGGGAAATTGAATGGAAGAATTTGGAAGCAGGAATCATGACAGAACAGAAACTTACAGGAAGCTTTGAAGAAAAGATGGCAACCTTAGCTGTGAGGGGAATTTGAGTCTGATGCTATCATTGGAAAATTTCACCAAGATACAAATACTTATTCATACAATATTTGGAAATCAGGTTTGGATTTAGTGGCTAGTGGTTACTATATTGGACAATTACAGACCTATAGTTTCTCTTTCAATTTTTTCCTGAGTGAATTAGAGAAAGAGCTTTGAACTTTTTCCTGGAAGGTTCAGTTTTGATTGCTACCATTCTGAGAGCCAGGCAGAGATAGAGGACTAGGGGCAGGGATGAATTTTCATTCCCAGTATGCCAACATCTACCTGTTCTTAATTTTTTTTTAAGATTTCTTTATTTATTTGATGGAGAGATAGAGAGAGAGCACAAGCAAGAAGAGAGGCAGGCAGAGGGAGGGGGAGAAGCAGACCTCCCGCTGAGCAGGGAGCCCGACGCAGGGCTCCATCCCAGGACCCTGGGATCATGACCTGAGCCGAAAGCAGATGCTTAACAGACTGAGCCACCCAGGCGCCCCCTGTTCTTAATTTTCTATTTAGTATTGCAACCCCCCAACTCTCCCAGGATTCTCTGGCTTAGTTTTGCTAGAAAATAAACTTCTAGGCTTTGTGTTTGTTTTGGAGGTAAATAAGGGATTAAAAAAAAAAAGATTTGTTTGTTTATTTGAGAAGGAGAACACATGCGCATGGGTTGGGGGAGGGGCAAAAGAAGAGAGAGAGAGAGAATCTCAAGTAGACCCCAAGCTGAGTACTGAGCCTGATGCAGGGCTCGATCTCACAACCCTGAGATCACGACCTGAGCTAAAACCAAGAGGCAGGCATTTAACCAACTGTGCCACCCAGGCACCCCCAAATAGGGGATTTGAGGCTCTGCATCTTATTTTTTGCTCTACCTCCAGTCCTACTTCCAGAGCTGTCCAGTGCCATCAGTTCCCAAAACTTGTTTGTAATCAATGCTTGGCAGCTTTTTTTTTTTAAGTTGTATTTATTTAAGTAATTTCTACACCACATGTGGGGCTCGAACTCACAACCCCAAGATCAAGAGTCACATGCTCTTCTAACTGAGCCAGCCAGGTGCCCCAATGCTTCACAGCTTTTCTTCCACCATCTTGGGACCCAGTACTCTCAGATCTGGTACATAAGTTACCTTTCATTAATTGTCCCTACTTGCAAATTTTGATGTCCTGCCTTTCCTCATTCTTTGTCCTTATGATTTGATGTCTTGAGAAAAAGATTATATACCATGTTTTAGTGGGGTCTCAGAAAAGTATAAACAAATTGTATGTTCAGTCATGATGTCTACTCCACAACTGGTGTATTTCATATGTGGGTTATCTTTGTCCATTCGGGCTGCTATAACAAAAGTACTATAGACTGGCTTAAACTACTAACATTTATTTCTCATGGTTCTGGAGGTTGGGAAGTCCAAGATCAAGGTGCTGGCAGATTTGGTGTTCAAAATGCCCACCTCCTAATATCATCACTTGGAGGGTTAGGATTTCAACATATGAATTTAGGGAAAAGGATTACCTAGAATTCATACCTCCAGAAATAATTTCAAATTTGGAAATATTTTTGCTTCCCTCCTTTTTTTTCTTAAATCAATTCCATCAGCTGACTTCTATAAGCATTTTTTTTAAATTTTTTTTTTAAGATTTTATTTATTTATTTGAGAGAGAGAATGAGAGACAGCACGAGAGGGAAGAGGGTCAGACGGAGAAGCAGACCCCCTGCTGAGCAGGGAGCCCGATGCAGGACTCGATCCCGGGACTCCAGGATCATGACCTGAGCTGAAGGCAGTCGCTTAACCAACTGAGCCACCCAGGCGCCCTTCTATAAGCATTTTAAGCTGCCACTGATTGAGACTGAATCAGGATAACTGAAGAGGTCTCCTGTAACACGGGAGACTTTGTATAGGTTCAAATATTAGGTAGATTTTTATCTCTAAGAAAAAATTTGGGAAAAACTATACCATCTATTCAGAAAAATGCAGTTGGCTTTTTGAATTATTGAATAGGCCTCCTAGAACAGGAAAGACTTTGTAAAGACTCAAATACAGGGCAATTCCTTTTATTTCTTTGGAATAATATTTGGAGAAAGCATCATTTATATTCAAGTTCATATGGTGTTTAGGCAAATCTGTATAAAATATAAAGCATGGGTATAACCTCATTAGCAGTATTGTGTTTTCTTTCCTTGTCTCCCACTGGGGCGGGGGTGGGTCAACAATGATGGTTAGATTTTTGTGGGGGTACAGATTCAGATTACCATGATTTTCAGAAAATAAAGTACTATTTATTGTTTATCCATGTTTATGGAATTGGGCCTAAGCCCAACATATATTTAAAAGAACATATGACAGGGGAGATCAGCAGAGTCATGGGTAGAGTTAGTCATTTTGAACTTTACTTCAGTTTGGACCTTTTATGGAGTTCGATGATTTATTTCTGCTCCTCATTTTCTAACTGTAAGCTGACTTTCCTTGAAAAATAAAGATGGTCACTCATCTCCCATCCACCACAGTGAGGCCAGTCAAGGTCCATGCTTAGAACTTTCAAAGTGCTCCAGTCTTCTTCAAGATTGTGACCTTGGGGCATTAGCAACCAGAGCTGGCTGGTTTTGCTACCATGTCCTTTGGGTGCTAAAATGAACTTCTCAGTGGACTGGTCTTCTGCTCTTGTTAAATCTACAATTTGATTTCTGTGTAAATCTTAGTGGTTGACAAATCACACTTGTGTTTGTTTTTCTGTTCCGTGTTTAAAGCTATCACCCCACCAGCACTGTTTTTCCTTTTTCATAAACTCTTACTCTGCCTTTGTACCTCACAGTTAAGAATTAAATTCTATCATGTTTGGTTGCTGCTTGCTTCAGACGGTCCTTACTCCTCCTTTGCCCCCAGTTCCCTCCCCATCTAACTAAATTGTTAATAGTTATTATTTCAGAAGACAAGAGTCATGCTTGATATATCTTTGTAACCTCCACAGTGTCACATGTAATCTGAGTGCCACTCAGATTAGGCTCTTTTACCACGAGACAGACTGTAACATGTGCTACCATTTGTCTTGTACATCCTCTGTTCCAAGTGCCATGAAGGCACTTTACATATTATTTCTCATCCTGCATAGATCTTGCAAGGGAACTGGTGTTCTTATCTAATTTCTCAGTGGAATCTGACCCTCAGAAAGTAAGTAACTTGCCTACAGTTTGTAAGCATCAAAGTCTGGATTTGAACCCAGATTGAACCCAGGATTTGAATCCATATTCTTTCTACTGCTGTATATCACCTCACCTCATTCTCAGATTTCACATAGAATCCAAATAAGCATATGATGGCAGCGTAACTTAGCTTTCATCTAGGTTTGTAATTCGGACTGCTAACCTAGATGAAATTCAAGTCCTAGCTGATGACTTCCAATGTTAGCTCTGCTCTTTGGAGAATTAGGTGACCAACTTTCTGAGCAAAAGTACTTGTCTCTTTAGGGCCACAGGAGCCTTATGAGAGAGCCCAGGAGTGTCAAGATATTATCAGTGAACAGCCTGGTTTTGAAACCCAGGACTTCCTGAGTCCGACAATAGCAGGGCTGAGTAGTGATGTAGAGCCTTTAACTTGTCCCTTCATCTCCTTCTCTGCATTTCATCACTCCCACAGTTTTAAAACAACACTTCCTCTATGATACAATAATGGGCAAGGACTCTGAGTTTTCAAGTGACAAGTGAGTGCCAGGAATATTTTATT
Organism: Neomonachus schauinslandi; assembly: GCF_002201575.2. NCBI lineage: Eukaryota > Metazoa > Chordata > Mammalia > Carnivora > Phocidae > Neomonachus > Neomonachus schauinslandi. The sequence goes on along the minus strand of NC_058403.1, from coordinate 25,411,117 downwards.
TGTCTTGGAAAGATATAAATTCCTAGGTCTATACAGATTCCAGTGGCTTTCAGAGAGACAGAGCATGCTGGTCTCCTTAAGAAAGGCCACCAATGGGAGTGATTTCTGGTGATGCAATGCTGATATTTTAGTATCATTCTGGAGAATGGAAGAGGTGGGGTTTCTCTGGAGCCAGATGAACTCACAATTAGTTCTCACCCAGGCTGCTTAAGCAATTATGATGAAACCAAATCACATTACGTTATTTCTCCTACTCCTGATAAAAGCCTTAACCCTGTTCCTTCTGCCCCATAGGGCACTTGGCTGGCCATTATTCTTAACGCTATAGACACTATTCTTTGCTTCTGTTTCCAGACTACAACCGTCACAGTGTAAAATAAGAAGCGTGGGGGAAATAATGTACACCTCTCGATCTCACTACTTCAGAGGCACCTAGCAACCCTGTCTCCAGGCAGGCAGCATGAGTCTCCCTGGTAGTTTACTGCCCACTCACAGCAGAGGCGGCGCGCTCTCTGCAAATAGCCTACGTCTTTGCTGGTGCCAGCTTGGTGGTGGGGGGGCGGGGGTGTTATTTGGTATCCTCAGGGACGTTTGGTTCTTGTTCTGGGAAGACTAGGGCAAAGCAATGACAATTTCCCCAAAGCTGTTTATGGAATCAGAAATTAGGTCAAGCAGTTCTGTACTTGGGGTTGCATAGTTTAAAATCAAAAGAGATCATTTTCAATCTTTGTTTTTTTTGGTCTTTGACACATTTCTGTCATGAATTTTCCAAAATGTTCATCACACTCTTTCTAAAGGATGAAAGGAATGTTTCCCAGGTGTACCTATGCAATGAGCAATCCTCCTGACCCATTTGTCCATCTGTCGACCCACCCAAAAATACTACCACATCAGCCATGCCCATAGTTTTTACCAAATCCATTTCCTGCCTCCAAAATGTTGATGGGGCTGAAGAGAGCCCTGCACTGGTTTACCAACCAGCCACATGGACTTTCCAACTTAAGGTTCATGGACCACAGGGCCTTAGCTATGGATGTGGTGCTTCTAATTAGCTTTCTGTACCTCAGGGAACTGTTAAATGTTCTTTGTTTCTTTACTACTTGTGTTTCCTCTGCATTTTAACCCTCCCCCCGAGTAAAAGACTTGAAGAATAAAGTTGTATCTCTTGTGGAGGGAAACCAATCTTTTCCTGTGGTGACTGATTAAAGATTGGAAGGACTCAGGCTCCTGTGCATACAGGGCTTGATCTAGGAAACTGAGTGCTGCTGGATAGAGGGCTGATCCCATCATATCAGGAAGGGAACAGGTTGAACCTCCACGTTGTTCCCTCACTCACTCACCAAACAGTTACTGAATTCTTACCATGTGCCAGGCCCTCTACTAGGAGCAAGGGAGACAAATACAAATAAAAAATCTTATTGACAGGCTCATAGTCTGGGGGATATTTTACTGAAAACAGCTATTAGGAACAATGTCAGATTCATTGTAATACAAGTACTTTTAAAGGATTCTTCAGGGAGGTGGGAGGGGAGAGGGAGTGAGATTTATATAATTTAATTTTTAATAATAGCTGTGTTCACAACATTCCTGAAAATTTAACACTTGATTCTTATAAGCTGATATGAATCTGCTCCAGCACACTTTGGGATGAAGGTGAAATTGGGAAGTGCAGATATGTCTTATGGCAACACTTTGGACATAGGTTTGGACTCTCTCCGTGAGGCAGGATAATTTGGAATATTAGCTAGTGTTTTTGTTTTTCTTGTTTTATGTATTTTTATTTTCTCCCACCAGAGAAGGTGACTAACTTTTGTTTTTTCTCGTTTCAGAGGCTTTTTAACATTTTTTGTTTTGTTTCTGTTTGTTTTTTTGTTTTATTTTGAAGATTTTATTTATTTATTTATTTGAGAGAGAGAGAGAGCATGAGCAGGGGCGAGGGGAAAGGGGAAGGCTCAATCCCAGCACCCTGAGATCATGACCTGAGCTGAAGGCAGACACTTAAACAACAGAGCCACCCAGGTGCCCCCGTTTCAGAGGCTTTTATATTGCTGGGTGAAAACTTTTTCTCTAAAGAGCTAGACTTGACATTACCTACTTTCATAGGACCATCTGGATACAGTCAAGTTGAAGGTCAGTAATGAGCATTGTAGACTAAGACCAGAGGGCCCATTCTTAAATGTAGTGTGTGAGATCCTTGTAAATTTCAAAAGCTTCTTGGTGGAAAGAATGAGCCTGATAAAAGAGCTGAAATTGACTTTCTCACCAACTAAGTAGAAGAGAGCCTAGCATAATTTGACTATTTTAGAGAAGTTAACAGAAATGATGTTTCTTACACTCTAGTGTTGTGAAATAAAACTGATGCCCATTTTGGCTGTAGGTCATACATGCTTTTTTAACCAAAAATATGACCTGATTGTATTTAAATTTTAGAAGGATAATTATTACCTACATAGAGGAGGAATTGGAAGGAATTTTTCTCATTGAAAAATGAGACTAGTTAGTTGTGAATATCTACCATGATAAGGAGAATAATCAGGGTGGTCTGTGGGAATAAAGAGGAGAGGACAGGCTCCACAATATTTCAGAGGATAAATCACACAGTGTGGAAATACAAGTTATATGATTTAAAATGTGAGTTGTTATGGCTTAGAGGCAAATGCAACCCAGTGCCTATGTGTTGGTTACCCCTGCCTTCTGCATGCCTGGCACAGTGCCTCATACTTAGCAGGTGCTTAATAAATACATGTTGAATGAATGAAAGAGTGAATAAATCCAGTGCACAAACAAATATGTATGTTTTTGCTACATTAAAAATGAGTCTGGTCAAGAGAATGTCAAGACAAACCATAGACTAGAGGAAAATCTTTACAAAAGGTATATCTGAAAAAAGACTGTTACCTGAACTCTACAAAGAACTTTTAAAACTCAGCAATAAGAACATGAACAACCTGATTTAAAAAGAGCTGAAAGACATCTCGCCAAAGAAGATACACAGTTAGCAAATAAGCATATGAAAAGATGCTCTACTTCATGTGTCATTAGGGAAATGTAAATTAAAACACTAATGAGCTACAACTATACACATATTACAATGGCCAAAATCCAGAACACTGACAACAAACAAATGTTGGTGAGAGTATGGAGCAACAGGAACTGTCTCACTCATTGCTGGTGGGAATGCAAAATGGTACAGCCACTTTGGAAGATAGTTTTGTGGTTTCTTATAAAACCAATCATACCCTTACCATAGGATTCAGCAATAACACTTCATAGTATTTACCCAAAGGAGTTGAAAATTTATGTCTATACAAAAACCTGCACATGAGTGTTTATAGCAGCTTTCTTCATAATTGCCCAAACTTGGAAGCAACCAAGATGTCTTTTCATAGGTGAATGGATAAAGAAACCGTGGTCCATCCAGCCAATCGAATATTATTCAGCAGTAAAGTAGAACGAGTTATCAAGCTATGAAGAGACAGGGAAGAACCTTAAATGCATACTAGTAAGTGAAAGAAGCCAATCTGAGAAGGCTACATACTCTGTAATTCCCACTATATGATGTTTTGGAAAAGGCAAAACTATCGAGACAAAAAAAGATCAGTGGTTGTAAGGGAAAGGGGGATGAAGAGGCAGAACACAGAGGATTTTTAGGTGATTGAAACTACTCTGTATGATACTGAAATGGTGGATACATGTTATTATACATTTGTCAAAATCCATAGAATATACGACACCCAGTTAAGCATTTGACTCGTGATCTCAGCCCAGGTCTTGATCTAGGAGTCCAGAGTTCAAGGCCCGAGTTGGGCCCTGTGCTGGGTGGGGAGCCTACTTAAAAAATATTTATAAATATACGACACCAGGAGTGAACCCTGATGTATACTGTGGACTTTAGGTGATAATGATGTGTCAATTTAGGCTCACCAGTTGTAACAAATGGGCCAGTCCGGTGGGGGGTGTTTAGTGGGGGAGGCTGTGTGTTTATGTGAGAGGGTAATGTATGTGAGAGGGAAATCTGAGTACCATCCACTCACTTCTGCTGTGAACCTAAAACTGCTCTAAAAAATAAAGTCTATTTAGAAGGGAAAGAAAAATCCGCATTCCTACATTGCCTGGATATTCTGACCAGTAGACAACACTTGCATAAAGATCAATGAGCCCATCAATGAAGACAAATAACAGTATGGCAGGAGGAAATTCAGGTAAACAGGATTCTCATGAGGTATGTGTTGCAGAACAGCATATGAGAATTTGAATCAACTTAACCCAGTTTTCTGTTCTGCAGATGTCCGGTAATTTTGAACTTTATCAGAACTCTCCAGTAGTTACAGGGGGTGTTAGCTCTGGGTTTCCAAGCCACCACCTTTTTACCAGGCAGTTGTAGCAAAAGCACATTTCAGACCACGTTATTCTAAGCAAATATTTGCTGGCAAGCAGACACAAAACAATCATACAGCCTGTGTATACTTGGAATATTATCAGTCTCAACCCTTGACCCAATGACCAGTCTCTTCATGAAAGGCTGTCTCCAAGATGAAGACAGGCATGTTCTGCTGGAGGGAGGGTCAGGGCTTTTGGTCAGATCAGATGATAGGATCATCCACTGATGGGAGAGGTACAGCACCATATGCACCTCTGGTATGAACTGTCCCCCTGATATGAACTACTGACCTGGATAGATACTTGTATATACACTGTTCCTGCAAAGATGGAGATGCCCAACTCCTAATGATCACATAACTTAAACTCCACTAATTTTGCCAACTAGAAATTCTTTCTAACACACTCAATAATAAAATTTTGAAGTTGATTTTTATTTAAAGATTTTATGTATTTATTTGTGAGAGAGAGCACAAACAGGGGGAGAGCAAGAGGGAGAAACAGATCCCCACTGAATGGGGAGCCCAACATGGGGCTCGGTCCCAGAACCCTGACATCATGAAATCATGACCTGAGCCAAAGGCAGACCTTTAACCAACTGAGCCACCCAGGCACCCCTGAAGTTGATTTTGACAAAAATACTTTTGAATGTGACCTGGCCAGTTCTTAGGATGTTAATTCTATTTGGCCACGTCATATGCTAATTGATCTCTAGGGTGTAGGTAGATTAGAGTTCAATTGCTCACACAGAGTTCCTAATGTTTATATACTACAGTATTGTAAAGTAAATTACAACAGACAATAAAACCAAAAGAAATATCAGGAAAAAGATTTTTTTTTTAAAGATTTTATTTATTTATTTGAGACAGAGAGAATGAGAGAGACAGAGAGCACATGAGAGGGGGGAGGGTCAGAGGGAGAAGCAGACTCCCTGCCGAGCAGGGAGCCCGATGCGGGACTCAATCCCGGGACTCCAGGATCATGACCTGGGCCAAAGGCAGTCGCTTAACCAACTGAGCCACCCAGGCGCCCAGGAAAAAGATTTTTTAAAAGCTCCAACATCAAAGTGAAACTGTACTTCTGCTTTGCTCTGTACTGGTAACTACGAGATCTAACTGTATGTGTCCTCAATTATTGTGCTGGAGAGAGTGAGTGTATATGGCTTTATAACATTTGAACAAAAACAGTTTAAAGCAATTTACTGCCTTAGTTGGTGTAGCATCATGGCTCCTTTATGAGATTCCCCATTAACAAAGCTCTTTATGTAAGGCTTTATTTGATGGATATTTTCTTCTTTTCTTTCTTTCTTCTTTTTTTTTTTTTCTCATAACAAGAAGGGCCACAAGTACTATGGCTGAGCAGAAAAATATCCCAGAGAGAGGTTGTCATAGGGACTGTGCCAGAAGAGCAGCTACTCAATAGAAGGTACCATCCAAAGAAGAGAGGAAGGAACTGATCTTGAAGCATCTCTTAACGATCCGTTTTAAGGAACAAATTTTTCATGACTCTCCTCATGGAAATTGCCCTCAGTGACAGCAGGGGTAGGTGAGATACTAGGAGGCTATGGGGCTGATAATATATATACCTCATAGGATTTTTGTAGAAGATATAAAATAGATAAAATATATTAAATACCTACCCTATAAAATTCCTGAAATATATTAATAATAAATAATAATAATCTTTACTATTTCATGTAACCCTCACTAGAGCCGTCTGAGGAAGACACAGTCATTATTCAAATTTTCCAGATGAAAAAATGAAGCACAGAGAAGTTGAATTGTTCAAGGTCACATGGTAAGTGGTAGAGCTGGGACTCAAATGCAAGGTTGTCTGACTCTAGGGCTCTTGCCCTTAACTTCTCTGTTGTGGCTAAACTAGTAGGCAGTAAATAACTGGTAATAATTATGAAAATGCTTCTTTGGTGGTAAAATAGTGGGAGTTTAAATTGCTATAAGATACACATGGCAGAATGTTATAGCATTTCTGTTTTGTTTTTCCCTTGAGCTTATTTTTCTTAAACCACACAGAAATGTGGTCCCACGGGAAGACAGTCACTTTGTCCCATTCTCCCCTCCTTATCCCCAGTGCAGAGCTTCAGGTTGGCCCCACCAATTGATGTCCTTCTAGAGAACTCTAAAAAAACTGAGAACCTTCTCTCTTTCTCTCTCTTTCTCCCTCCCTCTCTTCCTTCTCCCTCTCCCCCTCCCTCTCTCTGCCTCTCTTCTTTCTGCACTCCCCCCCCATTCCTGAAGGAGGAATTCATAGCTAGAACTTCCTTACTATACATTCCCCAAAGTTTTAAGACCCTATGTTATGGGCTAAATTTTGTCTCCTCCAAAGTTCATATGTTGAAGTCTGTTAAAGAGAAAATTATTCATTCATTATTCATTCAAATCATTCATTTGTTAAGAAACACTAAGGCTGGGCGCCTGGGTGGGTCAGTTGGTTAAGCGACTGCCTTCGGCTCAGGTCATGATCCTGGAGTCCCGGGATTGAGTCCCGCATCGGGCTCCCTGCTCGGCAGGGAGTCTGCTTCTCCCTCTGACCCTCCTCCCTCTCATGCTGTCTCTCATTCTCGCTCTCAAATAAATAAAATCTTTAAAAAAAAAAAAAAACAACACTAAGGCAGAATTGATTCAGGGGACTATCACTATAGGTATAGGGGCCAGGACAATGCCAGGGAGGGGGGTATAGTAGGGGAGAGAGATTGGGCTCAACTTCAAATACAAAGAAAAATGGAAATTTATAGCCACAAAGCAGGGTTGGGGATCAGTGGACAGAAAATTACTAAGAGGAAGTATAGGTAAGGGAGGATTCTGTCTCAACAAACCTGACAGGATTCTTGCTGAAGTTAGGCAAGGGTGATTAGATATCATCTGGGGGAAGGTGGATCACGAGGAACCCGATCAGATATTGAGGGTGATCAGATATCGAAGATGGGAGTTTCTTGTTAAACTGACTTAGCAGGATTCTTGCTAGAAATAGTCTACAAGGAAGTCTACATGGGAGCCCAAGTTCAGGCCTAGTGAAAAAGAGAACTCAGAAGAACCTGACCAAAGTTTGGTCAAGGTGTAAGAATCTTTGTCAAACCCTAACCCCCGCAGTACCTAAGAATGTGACGATAATTAGAGATAGAACCCTTAAAGAGATGATTAAGGTAAAATAAGGTCATTTGTGGTGTCCTTCTAAGAAGAGGAGGTTAAAAGACAGACACACACACGGAGGGAGGGCCAGGCGAAGACACCAGAGGAAGTCAACCATCTATAAGCCAAGGAGAAAAGCCTTTAGAAGAAACCAACCCCACCAACTCCTTGATCTTAGACTTCCAGCCTCCAGAACTAGGAGGAAATAACTTGCTGTTGTTTAAGCCATCCATTAGTGGTACTTTGTTTTGGCCGCCCTAGCAAACTAAGACACCCTACAGTGGTCTGAGCACCTTGAACTTTATTCAAACCTGTGTCTCCTATTCCTCTTGACATCTCTACTCTTGGCCTTCTGTGGCTGTGTCTGTTTCATTGTAGTTAAGCACTGGGTGTGGAATGCGAACCTCTGTGTAAAATGGCACAGATTTCCTCTGGAAAGGGCTCTGTGAAGACTAAATCCAGGAAAACTAACCAAGGTACGTGGTGCTTTCTCTTGTGTTCTTACACCTGCCTCCCACTTACCCAGAGTGGATCTTCTTTGGGGTAAACACTTTGTTCATCTCTAGATGCAAGTTCTTACAGGACTGCCCTGCCATTAACTTTTTATATGTCTCTTTACCACCTCCACCCCACCCCCAGTTAATTTCTGAATTCACAGACACTGAGATTGTGCCTATGAATTACTCATTTCTGTACTCCCTACAGTTCCTGGTTCAGAAAAGGCACTAATTTATGTTTGGATTTTTTGAATGGAGATTATGTATGTATATATCTTATACATATATGTGTAATATATATAATATATATAATATTTCTTCTTTCTTTATCTCTGATGAGGGGATTTTTGTAATAGAGACTCAAATGAAATTTAAAGCACGTTAAACATGTGATGCTGTAATAGTCAATGTCATAAGAAAAAGGGTTTATTTTTATTTTATTTTTTAAGATTTTATTTAATTAATTTATTTTAAAGATTTCATTTATTTATTTGAGAGAGGATGAGAGAGAGGGGGAGAGGGAGAAACAGGCTCCCTGCTGAGCAAGGAGCCTGATGTGGGGCTCAATCCCAGGGCTTTGGGATCATGACCTGAGCCGAAGGCAGATGCTTAACTGCCTGAGCCACCCACGTGCCCCTTAAGATTTTATTTTTAAGTAATCTCTACACCCAATGTGGGGCTCGAACCCACAACCCTGAGATTAAGAGTCACATGATCCACTGAATGAGCCAGCCAGGCGCCCCAGGGTCTACTTTTATTTTAAATGCTCCAATCAGAAGATTCTGAAAATTCCCAAGCCTCCTCTTACAAGGGAGACTGCAGGTATGATGGAGATTGAGTTGTCTAGGAAAAATGGTCATCATGACTTGAAGGAATCTTACTGCCTACTTTACTCTCAAGATGTAGCCAGCACTCCATGGAGGGGGTTAGGCATCACTGGGGAAGTGGGGAGAGAAAGGAGATTGCAGAGGAAAGGGATTCCCGGGCTCCCACTCAAGAAAGACTCTGTAAAGACTGTCAGGCAGCTCATTGGAAAATTAATATTTCACCTGCGAACATCCTTTGGCCTTCTTGTGTATCTGGACTAGTAACTAGTAAGATCCTCTTTGGTAATGAACTGTGCCTCCTTCTCAGACTTTTGGCAGAAGAAAGGGAGGATATATTTGATTATGAACTGCATCCAGCTGATCATGTTGAACCATGGAAACAGTGAACCTGCTCTTCAGTCCTGACCAATGGGAAATGCTTGCTATATTGGGGGTGTGTGTGTCTAGTTAGAAACAAGATACAGTCTTCCATAATACACCCTTCACCTGGCTCTTCCAGAGACATGATCCAAGGAAGGTCAACTTTTCCTTAAAGTGTTAGCAAAAAGCTGGGTCATGAGCATCCATTATTTTTGGACAACAGTAGGTGATGGACAAGGAAGACACGTAACTAACATCATGTGTTTTTGCACTACGTGGATCACAGTCCTTCAGGAGTTTACTGTTGATAAGACAGTTGCCAATATGCTACAGATTTGTGTTGGGAACACCAAAGAAACAGAAATCAATCATTTGTGAAGAAGCAGAACAATCCTCTATTAGACTTTGTATATTATCAAAAAAGAGCACAAGGGAAGGTCAAATCTACCCTCCAAGTTCCTAATTATAATTCAGAGAGCCAGGAGGGAAAGGGAGTGGAGAAAAAGTTAAAAAAAAAAAATTAAAAAGACTGCTTGGAGTTTGGGAACACTGAATAGAGACTGAAGATATTTCTGTCTTTGATGTCAAACATCAACATAGTCACTTTTTCCCCCCTTAAGGCATTTAATTTTGTGGGATTGAATCCTTCTTTCTGATGCCTAGGAAAATATAAATGCCATCAACTGTTTGATCTCATCTGGGTAGTTGGAAGGCTCTTTGTTTGTGAGTAGGGAATTTAACACCGCAAAAAGCACTAAAACCCTACAATATGCCAGCTTCGAATGATTCACAGCAAACAGTCACAATGCAGGTCAGATGGTGCATTTCTGATGTAAAAAAGAAAAAAAAGGATTACTTAAAAGTGTCTATCCAGAAAACACAAGACATTTGTATTATTCGTCATCCACTGAAAGCTAAGTAGCATTGGGATATGGTTATTTTAAGTTACAGTTTGAAAAACCCAACCCAGTGATTTCTGAAAACAAACCAAAAAAATGTGCTAATTTAAATGGTTTTGAAAATTGGCACAAAGGAGAAAAAAGGGCCTTTCATGTGATGTATAAGGAAAATCTGTTGAAGAAAATTAGCTCCTGCAGGACTAGGATTGATAATGTGACATTTACTCACTTTGATCTAAATTTAACATCTACCCACGTTTTCACCATTCCAGTGCCCTTCTGGTTACTATAGTGATCATACCTTGCAACTCAACATTTTATTCCTAGGTAACAGACAACAATTGTGGATACCAGGGAGGGCATAGGTAAAAATCTGCTTTATTAAATGCTATCTGGGGACGCCTGGGTGGCTCAGTCAGTTAACCCTCTGCCTTCGGCTCAGGTCATGATCCCAGGGTCCCGGGACCGAGTCCTACATTGGGCTCCCTGCTCAGCGGGGAGGCAGTTTCTCCCTCTCCCACTCCCCCTGCTTGTGCTCTCTCTCCCTCTCTGACAAATAAATAAATAAAATCTTAAAAAAAAAATACTATCTGGAGTTTCCTAAGTGAAAAGCATCTCTCTCTTCCCTGCTCCCTCCCCCTCTTTTCAGCATGTTTTAGCTTGCTACACCTAATGAGGAGATTGAGATACTCCCAAGGTAAGTTGTAAAAGCAGACTCAAGAAGCATGTTTAGGCACCAATTGTGAGTGTAAGGACCCTGACTTGATGGAATAGCATGGCTGGGGAAACAAAAAATAAGGGTTCAAAAATAAGTACTTTTGGGGGCACTGGGTGGCTCAGTGGGTTCAGGATCCAACTCTCGATTTTGGCTCAGGTTATGGTCTCAGGGTGGTGGGGTGGCGGGGAGTCTGCTTCTCCCTCTCCCTCTGCCCTTCCCTTGCCTCGCAAGTACACTCCATCTGTCTCTCAAATAAATAAATAAAAATCTTTAAAATAAGTAGTTTTCAGTTGGAGCTGACCTAGAAAGTCACTCCTGATGTTTAATGAAGCTGTGGACAAAAAATACCCTCAATAGTTGGAGCATCTGTTCTGTCTAGTAATGTACCATATTCAATGTTTATTCTTCTTCTAATATAGACAGATCCATGATGTAGGGAGATTTTTTTTTTCCACAAAAGCAACTTGCATTTGAAACTTCCAGATAAATGCAGAAGAATCCCCTGACCACTGAAAAGACAAATAGTAATTACTTCATTATATTGTGCTCCATACTTTTTTTTTTTTTTAAGATTTTATTTATTTTTTGACAGAGAGAGAGACAGTGAGAGAGGGAACACAAGCAGGGGGAGTGGAAGAGGGAGAGGCAGGCTTCCCGCCGAGCAGGGAGCCTGATGCGGGGCTCGATCCCAGGACCCTGGGACCATGACCTGAGCCGAAGGCAGACGCTTAATGACTGAGCCACCTAGGCGCCCTGTGCTCCATACTTTTAAAACATCTTGTCAAAAGGTCTATTTAAGCTCTCCACTCTTTTTAGAGTGTCCAAAAAGATTCACACCTGAGTAGCACCGAGATATTCCAACATTCACATTTCTAAGTATTGGCCCTGTGATGTAGTCTTGATGTGTTAGAGATAGCAACAAGTCAATTGAAATGCAGGGTTCTGAAACAAGGACTCACACTTTTTGTTTTTTTTAAGTAATCTCTACCCCCAACATGGGGCTTGAACTCATGACTCCAAGATCAAGAGTTGCATGCTCTACAGACTGAGCCAGCCAGGTGCCCCAAGAACCCACATTTTTATTTATTTATTTGTTTGTTTTTGTTTTTGTTTTAAAGATTTTATTTATTTATTTGAGAGAGAGAGAGAGAGAGAGCATGAGCAGGGTGAGGGGCAGAGGGAGAAGCAGACTTCTCGCTGAGCAGGGACTCTGGGATCATGACCTGAGCCGAAGGCAGATGCTTAACCAACTGAGCCACCCAGGTGCCCCAACCCCCACTTTTAAATCTAGCGTTTCCATTGCCACACAGTAAGCAAAGGCAAACTTAAACAAAAAATTTAATAAAACAGGCCAAAAAAATACTGGAAAAGTGGAGAGTGATAAAAAGAGAAGGGGAATATTAAATATAAATTCAAGTATGTACAGAAACCTAATAGTAATACTGATGGTAACAGTTACGAATCTCTCCTTATGTGCCAGCCCTAAGACAGGTACCTTAACTTTCATCCTTGTGTTTAATCCTCATGACTGCTATAGGAGACTGTCATTATTAACACCTCCATTTTGCAGATGAGGAAGTAAAGCCGAGATCATTAAAGTAACTTGCTCAAGGGTTTCCAGTTACTCTGGCAAGTGGTAGGACTTGTACATATTTTAAAAAGTAACAACAAAAAAAGCCCAGGCAGTCCAGAGAGACATTATGGGTAGTCAGTCTCACCAGTGTCAAAATACAACATAGGGGATCCTTGGAGCTTGAACTGTAGCCCAAACCAATGAATTCATAGTCAAGAGTCCAGAACAGGTACCCAAAGCTCCCCTTGAAAGGAGGGGACCAGAAACTGGGATGTAGATTTGACTTTCATAAGGCCTTTTTGTTTTTCTATATATGGCAATCTTCATGTGCCCTTTAATAAAAATATTTACACTTAGGTATATAGCCACATCCTCCAATTGGGAAGTGGAGTAGGTAGAAATTCCTTAGAATACCTGATATGCCAGAACATGATAGTTGTAGACCTTATGTTTTTTTCTCCCACGAAGTAGTCTATGGACCAAAATGGGTGGTAGGTTTATTTCTGTTCTTGGGAACTCACAGTGGGTGTCGAACACTGATAATCATATTTCATTACAGCCTGGTGTAATTTTAGTAGTTAATTCTGCGAGCATGTATTATTGATTATTGTTCCATAGGAATCAATCACGGATGAAATGTAAGATAGAGTGGTCTCTTGTAAAGTGACTTCCATAAAATTTAACGGGTTCTTACCAAACTTTTAAATGACGGGTAGAAAAGAACAGTAACTGCAATGCACCACAAGGGGGCGCGCTGGTACTTTTAAATTCAATAACTTGGCAGGGACCGTGAGTATAAAGACAAGCTGCAGATTTGTTACAAGCCACTTGCTCTTCTACAGTCATTCAGTATCAAATCCCCAAGATTTTTAAAGTAACTTCTGTAGGATTTGAAAACAGTGATGAGGTTTTTAAGGCACACTGTTTTTTTATTTTCATAGAAATAAATGAGATATCTTCCCCCCTAAAAACGTATTTTCCTGGGTTAATATTTTATTTGATATATACTTTGTACCATTGCCTGTTATCAAGACAGCTTGGAGAAAATGAAAAGAAAAAATTGTTTCTTTTTTCTTATCAGCAATACAAATTACAAATTGTTGAAACTGGGGTTCATTTTAGTAGATGGAGGAAAGGTTAATTGGAGAGAATTATGACAAATTAATATTCACATAGTATTCTCCATACCCGTTACCCTCACACAAGTAACGAGGTGACTCATTATGTATTAAAGACTGGCTTTTATTGACAAGACTGTCTGTCATTGTTAGGTCCCAATAGTGCCTCTTTAATAACATTGAAATTGAACATGGGATTGCAAAAAGAATATGAATGTTGTACCCTAAGGTTATGGATTAAAAATAAAGAAAAACAGGCAAACGACAAAATTCTCATAGCATATGTGGCTTGAGGTGACCCTGGAAGTTTATGTGGTGTTTCTCTGTCAGAGGAAAATTTATAAATATTTTCACTGGAAATGTTCTTTTAGTTCAGGGATTGGCAAACTTTTTCTGTAAAGAGCCAGATAGCAAATACTTCTGGCTTTGCAGGCTTATGGTCCCTGTCTACTTGGAGCTACTCACTTTTGCTTCTGTAGCGTGAAAGCAGCCATAGACAGGTAAATGAATGGGACTGGTTGTGTTCCAATAAAATGCTATTTACAAAAAACAGGTGCCAGGCTAGATTTGGCCCCAGGATCATAATTTTCTGAACCTTGCTTTAGTCTAGTTGTGGATCCCTTAACAGAAAAGGGGTGAAGGAGTAGAAGAAATTGCTTTGGAGACCTGGACATGGGGGTGGGGGGCGGAAAGGACCTCTAACTGAAGAGTATAAGGATATAAAAAGCTTCACCCAGGTCCCAAGAGATGCTCAACAGAGTCCTTAGCAAGAAGCCAAAATAAGAGCTGTCTTAGGAAGAAGTGTATTTTAGAAAATTGGTTGAAACATGTGCATAGGCCTACATCTAAAATAAGTAAAGCCCTGAGGGTGCAGTAAATAAAAAATATCTGAGAGATGGGGAGTTTGCCCTGAGCATCAGTAGCCCTGGCATGGTGAGCCACCAAGAAGTAAGGAAAATCTGGAACCCTGTAGGAAACTACAGAGTTTTGCAGCAAGACAATTGTGGGTGATAAATTAGCCCCAAGAATGGACTTTCAGAATATAAGGAAGCACTTACGGACAACTCAAGGACATTTTCTAAAGGACTGCTGGAACTTCAGATATGTTGAAAATAGTTTCCATGGTTCATAGAAAGAGCAGATACATTTCCTTAGAGTAACAGATGCATTATACTTTGATTCGGGAGATGAACTAAGAGTTTCACGAAATCAATTATTTAATTGCTGGGGAAAAAAGCTCAGGAGACTTATATTCTGACATGGTTTCCAAGTCTGGCGTCAGAAAAATGTCAAGGAGATTTCTTAAAAAAAAAAAACAACAGTTTCTCAGGTCTGAAATGAGACCTGAGCCTGTGGCCCAGGCATTTTGACAGGGCTGCCCAGGTGGGTCCCGAGAATGGCCAGGCTAGCAAAACATTTCCAAGCTTCAATCACAATACCTGTATAATGGAACCTATGTTTGCCCCTATGGGAAGGGTTGAAAATCTGATATGGCTGTCAGGTTTGGAGTATAGATGCCTCTGGCTCATTTACATCCTCTCTCTCCCCTTTCATCATGGGGATAATATAACTGGATTTGCTCCAATCACCAGTACACAGGATTTTACTCTAAGTGAGGGCATTTTTAAGAAGATATGTAAGTTTAGTTTTGTTCCATAGAAGCATTTCTTCTTGAATTTCCTGAGAACTCAGGGTTCAGGTCATGCCATTTCTACTCTTAAAACACCAACCGGGGAGGGAGAAGACAAAGAAGGGAGATGTCGAGGTTTCAAACGTCCCATCAAGTCCTAGCTTGTGCTGACTTTCTTTGCAACTTGGTTTAAAGCAGTTCCAAACTCATTGTTGGTAACTTGGCCTCAGATTCCAAATTCCTGTTACAGTGGAGCTTTGTTCTTACATGCAGGTGTAGGAGGTTTTTCTTGTCAGAAGTTCAGGCCTCAGGGAATTAGGCCACACCTGCTGCTCCTTTATTTTCTCCTCTGGTTTATCTGAACGAAGAAGAACATTCTTCCCTCTGAATCTGGAGTGTGGACAATCACGGGGCAGCCTACCAATTGTTGCTTGGCGGTAGACATGATACCAAGGAGGGAGTCAGCAACTCCCTTCCTTGGGCCAGCAGCATGCTTCTTATTTGTAAGCAATTATTCATCTATTCTTTGGGAAAAGGAATTGTTCCTCCTTCCTGAACACAGGAAACTGAAACGAACTCATCAAAGAGGAAAATAAGTGTGCAGTGCATGTTGTTAAATCTCTCTCCACAGTAGGAAAGTAATTGGGGGACATAAGAGAAGTGGAGTTTGGTAATCATTTCCTTATTTCGTTGAAAGAAGAAAGCCAGGAAAAATAAAATTCTGGTTAAAGAAAGAGTTGCTTTTGTTTACAGGTTCGTGGTGACCTCTCCAGTGGCAAGTCAGAAAGGCAAATTTACATTTCAGGAGTTGGTGGGCTCAGCATTTGAATCAAGTTTCTTTGTAAGTAAAACCTGAGGGTTTAGTTGTGGTCTAATTGAGAGTTGGACATTAGCCAAATTAGGAGTGAGGCATTCATCAGCAGGTTTACTGCTTAATTTTGCTATCGGTTCTTTTTTTTTTTTAGTGTTCCATGATTCATTGTTTGCGTATAACACCCAGTGCTCCATGCAGAATGTGCCCTCTTTAATACCCATCACCAGGCTAACCCATCCTCCCACCCTCCTCCCCTCTAGAACCCTCAGTTTGTTTTTCAGAGTCCATAGTCTCTCGTGGTTCATCTCCCCCTCCAATTTCCCCCCCTTCACTTCAAGCAGAGTAAAGGAGGCAGCTGTAGTCTTTTGGGAATCAAGATAGGACAATGGGACAGCATTTGAACATTAGAGGGTTGTTTTGTTTTAGGACAATAGCTCTAGAACGTGAATATATTTGTAAGGTCCAAAAGTAAATCTACCCTAAAACTAAGCACATCTCTCAGAATCTCAAGAGAAATAAATATTCTCTTGAATATTCAAGAGAGTGTTCAATTAGTTCAAATTATTCAGAAGTAAAATTGTTAAGCTGATGTATTCATGTGGAAAAAAAAGGAGACAAAGATGAGTGGTCTGCCATTTTTTTTTTTTTTTAGGTTAGCAATCTTGAATGCAAAAGGAGTCTCAGTTAAGATAAACTATTAATGCTTTTTATTTTTCTAAAATAACATTTGAAGGGATTACTTTGGGGTCAGAATAATGATATTACTTTTGGTGCTTGAAATGATTGCTTTGTGCATTTCCAGGCACTTTTGATATTTGTGATGGAGAAAATTAGCTCAGGCCAGGAGAAAGGCTTTCAACATTGTGATATTTACAGTGTTTTTTACAAATGGGCTGTGACATACTGAGATATCACTTGATGATGGTGCTTCCCCACACAATGGAAACTTGGAGTAAAATTAAAAAATAAGTAACAAGTTATATGGAAGCAAATAGCTAATTCAGCTAAAACATCACTTTATAAAACTAGAAACCTTGGCATCATCTTTTCTTTTGTTCCTTAGGCCCCTAATCTGTGCCCAAGGTCCCACTCCCTTCTGCTGCATTTTCTTGGCCGCTGCTTTGCAAAATTCTTCAATATCTTTCCCTCTAAACTACCAGAGCAGCTTTCTAAATGTGTTCCTGCATTTCCCTCTATTTTTTGGTAATCTGTCCTCCTGAAACATAGACCCAATTATGTCATCCTTCTGCTAAAAACCTTTGTTTGACACTACTCTGATGATCCTGGTGAAGGCAAATGTCCTTGGGTTCTCTTTGCTTTAAAGTAAAACCTTCACAGTCCAGGGCTAGGCAGATTGTCAGACCCCAACCAGGTAACTTGTAGTTCTTCCAGAAGCTGCAGGTCTAGCAGAAAACTGATTGCTGATGAGGGCACTGAGACAGAAGCCCAGTTGCATGCAGTGGGTACATGGCGAGGGTGGGGGAAGGCTGCAGGCCCAATGGACATTGAGTGCCAAAGCACACTGGACAATGGATAGTAACAGCTGGGCTAAATTTAGAGCCCATTCTCCAATAGATGTGGGACAGTCCACTCCTTGGCCTATTTGGGAACTCCCGAGAAGGCTGAACTGACCAGTTTTGGATCTTGGTAATGCCAGGAAAGCAAGACTAAGAAGGGCTTCCTCCATTTTCTATAATCATGGTTCCCAACCTGAGCTCATCATATGAATTTCTCAAGAGGATTCCAGGGGTCCATTACAAATGGTCTGAATCAGATTATCCAGATTATCCAGGTGTGGCCCCCAGAAATATGTACTTTAAACAAGCTGTCCAGATAATTATTTTTTTTAAGATTTATTTGTTTGTTTATTTATTTATAGCACAGGGGGAGGGGCAGAGGGAGAGAGAGACTCTCAAGCAGACTCTGCACTGAGCTTGGAGCCTGACTAGGGGCTCCATTCACAACCCTGAGATTGTGACCTGAGCCGAAAATGAAATCAAGAGTCGGATGCTTAACTGACTGAGCCACCCAGGTGCCCCCAGGTAATTCTTATATAGCCAGTTGAGCACAGGTGTGAGGAACCAGTGAATTCAAGGGGGAAAAAAATCAATATTCCTCACCATGACATTCAAGACTTTCAACCACAAAATCCCCATCATTCTGTAGCCAATCACCTTTGTGGTTTTTTTTTTTCTTTTTCTCTCTCCCCCCCAGAACTTGATGATCCTACTCACTTCTGTACATTTACTCATATTTTTTCTTTGCTGTAATGCTGTTCCTCATCTTCTCCAGTTGGAAAAATGCTATATTTACATTGAGATCCAACTGACCGATCTTTTGTGAAGTTTCCCCTGATAGTACCAGCAGAATTAATTCTCTCATACTCCCAAAGAACTTTGTATATAGCTTTCATAAGTTTATAGTTACAAAATCAAGATATTGTGAATCACAAAGCAGGACATATGACCCAGCAATCAGAATCATCTCAGATAATCTAAGATATTTGATTACCACAGTTACAGTTGCTTCTGTGTCTTCCCTGATAAAAATGAACTTTTTAAGGTGAGAGAGTGCTGAATTCCCCAGTGTAACCCACTAATGCTTCTGAGCACCTGATGCCAATGTGTGGGTTTTTTACCCACAGCACCAAACAATTCCCTGACATCAGCCAGGTGTTCTACAATTTAACTCAATTCTGATACTATCTACTGGGAGATAGCATCAGATGCCACAGGTTAAGGTCTCTACCCCAGGGGCGCCTGGGTGGCTCAGAGAGTTAAGCATCCCACTCCTGATTTCAGCTTAGGTCATGATCTCAGGGTTGTGAGATTGAGCCCTGAGTCAGGCTCTGCACAGGGCATGGAGCCTGCTTAAGATTCTCTCTCTGCCCCTTCCCCCCTTACAAAAAAAGGTCTCCATTCCACAAGACTGCCCTCAGCTTCAGATATCAATCTGTGCTTGTTACCTTTGTTGTTACCCATGCTTCTGTGATCAAGCAACTACCGACTGGAGGTTTCCAAGATTCCCTCCTTGGAATCCCTCAGATACCAGTCACAAATCCAGGTGGTTATCTGTACTTCTGACCAATTGGCTATAAACCAGAGGTTCCCACAGTCCGGTCCTTGGGCTTGATTAATTTGCTAGAGTGGCTCACAGAACTCAGGAAATCTGTTTACTTGCTAGATTACCCATTTATGACAAAGGATATTAAAGGATAAGAACGAATAGCCAGATGAAGAGATAACATAGGTCAAGGTATGTGGGAAAGGGCATGGAGCCTCCAAGCCCTCTCCATGCATACCATTCTTCTTCAAATCTCCACATGTGCAGCAACCTGGAAGCTCTCCAAACCCCATCCTTTTGGGGTTTTATCGAGGCTTAATTACATAGACAATTGATTAAATCAGTGGCCACTGATTATGGAACTCACTCTTTAGTCCCTCTCCCCTTCCAGGAGGTCAGGGTAGTGGGACTGCAAGTTCTAACCCTCAAATCACATGGCTGGTTTTTCTGGCAATCAGCCCCATCGTTAGGTTATCTAGGGGCTTTCTAAAAGTTACTCACCAACATAACACAAGATGCCTTTATTGCTCTCATCACTTAGGAAATCACAAAAGTTTTAGGAGTTCTGTGTCAGAAACTGGCACAAAGACCAAATATATATTTCTTATTATAAATCACAATATCACACCTACATAACCCTTAATATAGTACAAGGCACATAGAAGGTGCCTAATAAATGTTGAGTGATGGAGTATTTATGTGAACATGGTGCTATCACTGTGAGGGCTAAGATAGTTTTAGCACCACTCAGAAATTGGGAGCTCCAGACTCCTCTCAGAAAGTGAATGGGGGGAATTTTTTTGTCTTTCTCTTTCTTTTTTATATTTGTTATATTATAGGTTATATATATGTATATTAAGACCAGGCATAAAGCATGCTGGGATACCAGCAATATCACACAAGGAGCAATATCACACCAGGAGCAATATCACACCAGGGATCCATGATCCGTGGGAAGAGAGACTGGAATGGGCTATATAAGATATATACAAGGTCTCAGCTCTCATACATTTTAAATTCTAGCAGGAGAGATGGACCCAAACCAAATTAAACAAATATAATTTTCCCAAAATGATAAGTGCTTATCATAGTAAAGGAGACAGTGAGGAATATACAGATCAGATGATTCAAATAGTTGTAAGTGCCATGAAGAAAATAAAAGTGATGTGTCTGAGAGGGTCTGCTTGTTGAAGATGGTGGGGCAAGATGAGGGCTCTCAGAGATGTCTTTTGTGTTGAGAAGTGGATATGAGGAAAGAACCAACCGTGCAAAGAACTGGCAGGAAACCTTTCCAGGAAGAGGAAACCTTGAGTGGTACAACCTAGAGATATGAATGAACTTGGGTGTTTGAGGAACAGAAAAAGACACATGTGGCTAGAGGCCAGGAATAGGGGCCAAACTGTAGGCTTGGTGTGGCTTGGGAGGGAAGGCGGATGATGTGGGGCCTTGGAATTTTCATTTTATGTTGAGCGCAGTGGAAAGGCATGGGAGAATTTGAAGGAGGGAGTGACATGATTTCATCATCTGATCTACAATTCTGAGAAATACTTAGTTATAATTAGCAGAATTAGGTGATTTCTAAAATACGTTTAAAGGAGAGAGTGGAATGAGGAATTGGAAAGATTCAAAAGTGACTTTCAGGTTTTGGGCTTGGCTAATTGGGTGGCTGAGGGTGACACAGAAGGAGAAAGCTTTGTATGAAGGTTGATGTGCTATTTTAGACATGCTGAGCTTGAGGTTCCCATGGGGCTTCTAGGTGGAAAGGTTGACTAAGAAACTGGGTATGTGTCTGAAGCTTTGGGAGAAGTCTCAGTCAGAGGTATAGATTAGAGACTCATCTTCATGTAGGTGGTTGTTAAAACCTCAAGAGTGGAAGAAATTACACTGAGAGCGTGCAGCATGAGTGGGTTGAGAACAGGCCCTTGGGAACAAGAATATTTTAAGAGTGAAGGGAGAAAATATCAACCAAAGACCACGGGAAGCAATCAAAGGAATCATTTTTATAATAAAGACTTACACATTAAATTTGATAGTATGGAAGCACTGGTGAGCTTGGGGAGGCAAATTGAAGCAGAAGTGACTTCACTCTGTGTTGACTGCTCTTTGAGAAACTTGGCAGAGGATGGAAGAAGACAAATTACAGAAAGCAGTACAAGGTTAGTGGAATTTTGCAGGGGAGGGGCAGGAAGACTTGGTACTATTTACAGGCTAAGAGGAGAAAAGAATAGAAAGGAAGAAATTGAATATTTAAGAGAAGAGGGAAAGTTGGAAGAATGAGAGCTGAAAGAAGGATGGAGGGATTTGGAAGAGTTAACTTTAAATGAGAAGGACACTTTATTTTCTTAGCATGAAATGAGGTAGTAAGTAATGAGGTAAAGTGTGGATGTCCACACATTTGCATGCAAGATGGCAAGATTTAAAACAGGGAATTTATGGGGCGCCTGGGTGGCTCAGTCTTTAAGCATCTGCCTTTGGCTCAGGTCGTGATCCCAGTCTCCTGGGATCGAGCCCTGCATCGGGCTCCCTGCTCTGCGGGAAGCCTGCTTCTCCCTCTCCCACTCCCCCCTGCTTGTGTTCCTCTCTCACTGTGTCTCTGTCAAATAAATAAATAAAATTAAAAAAAATAAATAAAACAGGGAATTTATGGTGGGTGGGCTCAGTTGTCTCATTTAATCTAGTTAGATAATAAGAGATTGTTGGTCCAAGAGCTCTGCATATGTATAGTAGTTTATTATTTTTTTTATTGATGTAAAATTCACACAATATAAAATTAACTATTTTATTTATTTTTAAAGATTTATTTATTTTAGAGAGAGAGCATGAATGGGAGGGGCAAAGGGAGAGGGAGAGAGAATCTCAAGCAGACCCACCCCCATGCTAAGCCCAACGTGAATCTCAGTCTCACTAGGCTGAGATCATAACCTGAGCTGAAACCAAGAGTCAGATACTTAAGTGACTGTGCCACCCAGGTGCCCCATTATTTACTTATGTTTTAAAGTAGGCTCCACACCCATTGTGGGGCTTGAACTCAACCCTAAGATCAAGAGTCAGATGCTCTACCGACTGAGCCACTGAGGCGACCCTAAAATTAACTATTTTAAAGTGAACAATTGAGTAGTATTTAGTACATTCACAATGTTGAGCAACCACTCCCTGTGTCTAGTTCAACATCCCTAAAGAAAATTCTGTATCTACTGAAGAGTTATTCCACATTTTCCCCTTGTCCTAGCCCCAGCAAACATTAATTTGCTTTCTGTATATGTGACTAAACCAATTCTGCACATTTCCTATAAATGGAGTCATATGATATGTGAACTTTTGTATCTGGCTTCTTTCACTTAGCATAGTGATTTCGAGGTTCATCCAGGTTATCACATGTACTCTTACCTTTTTTATGGCTGAATTCCCTTTATGTATATAGTCACAATTTGTTTATCCATTCATCTGTTGGTGGACACTTGGGTTGTTTGACATTTTAAAAAATTGTAGTAAAGAACACATAACAAGAAATTTACTATCTTAAGCATTTTTAACTGTATAGTACAATAGTGTTAACTATTGTTAACACTAGTAACAACTAGTAACTATTGTTAACTAGTTGTTAACAACTAACATATTGTTGTACATCAGCTCCCTAGAACTTTTTTGTCTTGAAAAACTGAAATTCTACTCATTGAACAAGTACTCATTTACCCCTTATCCTCAGCCCTTGGTGACCACATTTTATTTTCTGTTTCTATGAGTTTGACTACCTCATATAAGTAGAATCATGTAGTATATGTCTTTTTTTGTGAGTGATTTATTTCACAAATAGCATGATGTCATCATGGTTCATCCATGTGACAGGATTTCCTTCTTTTTAAAGGCTGACTGATATCCCATCATGTGTGTGTGTGTATTTTTTTTTCTTTATCCTTTTGTTCATTGGCAGACATTTAGGTTGCTTCCACCTTTGGGCTATTGTGTTTAATGCTGCAGTGAACATGGGTAGGCAGGTTGGCGAATATCTCTTTGAGATCCTTTTTCCAATTCTTTTGTGTATATAACAAGAAGTTGGATTGTGGGTCATATAATTCTATTTCAAATTTTTTGAGGAAACTCCATATTGTTTTACATAGTATTTGTACCATTTTACATTACTACCAACAGTGCACAGAGGTTCTAATTTCTCCACATCTTCACCAACACTTCTTTTCTCCTTCTCTTTTCCTCCTTCTCCCTCTCCCCTCCTCTTCCTTCTCCTTCCCTCCTCCTCCTCCTCCTCCTCCTTCTTCTTCTTCTTCATCTGCTTCTTCTTCCTTCTCCTCCTCTTGAAAGCAGTCATCTTAATGGGTATGCATTTTTTGTTTGCATTTTATGATAATCAGTGATTATTGTTTTCATATGCTTTCTAGCAATTTATCTTCTTTGGAGAAACATCTATTCAGGTCCTTAGCTCATTTTTTAATCAGGTTATTTGTTTTTTTGGTTGTCATTGTAGGAGTTGCAGGATGTCAGATATATGGTTTGCAAATGTTTTCTCCCATTCTTTCCTTTGATGTACAGAAGTTTTTAAGTTTGATGTACTCCTGTTGGTCTATTTTCAGTTTTGTTGCCTCTGCTTTTGATGTCATATCCAAGAAATCATTGCCCAATCCAATATCAGGAAGATTTTCCTCTATGTTTCCTTCTTGTAGTTTTAAAATTTCAGGTCTTATGTTTAGGTCTTTAATCCATTTTTTAGTTGATTTTTGTATATGGTATAAGGTAAGGATACAACTTCATTCTTTTGCAGATAGATATCCAGTTTCCCCAGCACCATTTGTTGAAGAAAAGTATCCTTTCTCTATTTTGTAGACTTGGTATCCTTGTTGAAGATTATTTGACCATATACATGAGAGTTTATTTCTGGGCACTCTATTCTGTTCATTTGTGTGTATATATATATATATATATATATATATATATATATATATATATATTTATGGTAGTAGCATACTGCATTGGTTACTATAGTTTTGTAATATGTTTTGAAATCAGGAAGTGTGAGGCCTCCAGCTTTGTTCTTTTTTCTCAGGAGTGTTTTAGCTATTTGGAATCCTTTGAGATTCCATATGAATTTCAGGATTTCTTGTCTATTTCTGTAAAAAAAATATCATTGGGATTTTGATAGGGATTTCATTAAATCTGTAGATCATTTTGGGCAGTTTGGACATTTTAATAATGTTAAATCTTCCAGTTATTGAACATGGATGTCTTTCCATTTATTTGTGTCTTCTTTTTTTTTTTTTTTAAGATTTTATTTGTTTATTTGAGAGAAAGAGAGAGAGAGAGCATGAGCAGGGGGAAGGGCAGAGGGAGAGGGCGAGGGAGAAGCAGACTCCCCACTGAGAGCAGAGCCTGACACAGGGCCTGATCCCAGGACCTGTAGATCATGACCTGAGCCGAAGTCAGACGCTTAACTGCCTGAGCCACCCAGGTGCCCCTATTTGTGTCTTCTTTATTTCTTTCAGCAATGGTTATGGTCTTTGGTGTATGAATCTTTCACTTCCTTAGTTATGTTTATTCTTATTTTATTATTTTTGATGCTATTGTAAAGGGAATTGCTTTCTTAATTTCCTTTAGAGTGTTCATTGTTAGTGCATAGAAATACAACTGATTTTTGCGTATTGATTTTGTATCATGCAACTTTGCTGAATTCATTTATTAGTTCTAACTTTTTTTTTTTTTTTGGTGGAATCTTTAAGGTTTTTTTACATATAAGATCATATCATTTGTGAACAGAAATAATACTTTTCCTTTCCAAATTAGATGACCTTTATTTCATTTTCTTGCCTCATTGCTCTGTCTAGGACTTCCAATAGTATGTTGAATAAAAGTGGTGAGAGTGGATATCCATACCTTGTTCTTGATCTTAGAGGAAAAACTTTCAGCTTTTCACTCTTGAATATGATGCTAGCTATGGGTTTTTCATATATGACCTTTATTAATTTGAGGTAATTTCCTTCTATTCCTAGTTTGTTGAATGTTTTTATCATGAAAAGGTATTGAATTTTGTCAAATGCCTTTTATGTGTTAATTGAGATGATAATGTGCTTTAATCCTTTGTTATGTTAATGTGGTGTATCCATTGATTTTCCAAAGTTGAATCATCCTTGCAGCCCAGGGATAAATCTGACTTTGTCATGGTGTATAGTCCTTTTAATGTACTATTGAATTTGGTTTATTGGAATTTTGTTGAAGATTCTGAGGATTTCTCTCTCTATATATACAATTAAATTTTTTTTAAAGATTTTATTTATTTATTTGAGAGAGAGAATGAGAGAGAGAGAGCATGAGAGGGGGGAGGGTCAGAGGGAGAAGCAGACTCCCTGCCGAGCAGGAAGCCCGATGCGGGACTCGATCCTGGGACTCCAGGATCATGACCTGAGCCAAAGGCAGTCGCTTAACCAACTGAGCCACCCAGGTGCCCAGCAATTAAAATTTTTTAAATTAAATTTTTAATTTTAATTCCAGTACAGTTAACATACAGTGTTATATTAGCTTCAGGTGTACAATGTAGTGATTCAACAATTCTATATGTTATTCAGCGCTCATCATGTTAAGTGTACCTTTTAATTTATTTTATTATTTTTAAGATTTTATTTATTTATTTGACAGAGAGAGAGCACAAGCAGGGGGAGCTGTAGGCAGAGGGAGAAGCAGGCTCCCCGCTGAAAAAGAAGTCCAATGTGGGGCTCGATCCCAGGACTCTGGGATCATGACCTGAGCCGAAGGCTGATGCTTCACCAACTGAGCCACCCAGGTGCCCCGATAAGTGTACTTTTTAATCCCTGTCACCTATTTTGCCCATTACCCACCTCCCCTCTGGTAACCAGAGGACTTATATTTTTTGAGACCCAAGATAGAAGAAGAGATAACAGGAGCAAGACGAGAACTAGATGGGAGAAGGATAGAGACTCTATTCCTCTAGTTAAGAGTGGATGATGGCAGGCTTAGAAGAAGATGCTGGAGTATTAGGAAAATAACTAGTTAGAAACGAGGAGAGTCAGGTGGAATATGTGGTAAGAAAATAAATGATACTGAGTCCAGGGCTTGTTTAGTAGCGAAAGAACCTTGGCCAGGGGGCAACTATGGGATATAGCTTTTCTTACTGGGTCACCAGGACCTGTCCTAGGAGTTTGAGTTAATTCTCAGTCATATCCGAAGGAAGGCTATGGGTAAGGATCACCTTTTTCTGACTATGGAATAGGAACTGGCAAAAGCTTGTCCTGGGAGATAATCATTAGAGGCCTTAGCTGCAGGGAGCAGGAGATCCAGGGGCTGAGGAAGCCAGATGGGGTTCAGCATTAGCTTCAAAACCTCATTATTTTCCTCTTCAAGCACTTCATCCTCTTCTGTCTCCCTCCCCTTTATCCTCCTTCCTTCTCTTCATCCTCCTTTCCCCTCCTCTTCTTCCTCCCTTTTCCCCCCACGTCTCCTTTTTTCCTCCTACCCCCACCCTCGCAATTCTTTCCCTCTCCCTCTGCTGGTTTTGTTCCTCTTAAATCTTCATGGACACTGTTTACAGGAAATAACTGAGGAGTAGCTAAGACTGTCTTTTCTACATTTTTGTTATCTTTGTACTCTCAGCTCCCTACAGCTTTACATCCCTTCCCTGATCCAGATCAATCGAGCTTAACAGCTGCAACCAGGCAGAGCCTTCAAAGACAGAACCACTGCTCCTAGCTAAAAAAAATCTCTGGTCACTTGATCTTCTCCGAAGAAAAGGCCTAGATTATCTTAAAGGGTGGGGATCCATATTCTTACTGCTCTCACTGAGCAAGTGTGAACCTGTTTGAGGTGCCCTCTCCCTTTTCCCTCCCATTCCAGATCTTAAGAGATAAGGAAGGAGACTGGCTGCAGAGTCTCAGGCACCTCTAAAGAGGACATGAAAGAAGGTAGTAAGTGTAGCCCAATTGCTAGGGTTGGCTTCCAAATCCCCAAATTCTCACCATTCCTTTGTCTTGTTGACACTGAACACTTCTTATCAGAGCAGAGATCAGAGTCTTAAATTACTTATTTCTCTCTTCTGTCCACTCCAATCCACCTGACATTAGTGCTTTAGTGAGTCTGCATGAGCTAACTCATGGCTCATATGGATTCAGTAGCAAATGCTGAGGTAGGAAGACTAGCTTCACCCTCTCCAGCTGGGGAAAGAGGAGGGCAAAGGCACAGCTGTGCTGAAAGCTTGTCAAATGAGTGACAGTTGCTTCCTAGATATTAGCATCAGTCTGTTCCCCAATGCATGGGCAACTCTGGCAGTGGCATTTACTCATGCTTTTGTACTTTCTTTTATTTTAGTTTTTGTTGTTGTTGTTATTGTTGGGGAAGGGGAAAAACAAGGTTTTGGTTAGTGGCTAGGTCTACAGAGAGGATCCATGTAGCACAGAGGTTTATTTGGTTAAGCAGTTGGCAGTAAGGGGAGCCCAGGGGAGAGGTAAGACTTCAATGGGAAAAAGAGGCCTGACCAGAAATCCCTTAACCATTTCTCCCTGACTCCCTCTAGTTGTCTACTGCACAAATCCATTTCTGTGTATTGCCTAGAGGATTTTTTTTTTATTTGGCTTAGAGTTGTGGAAATATTTACTTCTGATTGTGAGGCAGGTGTATAGTGGTAGGACCAGGCGGAGAAGAGGGAGGCCCCTTTGATTTGGTTGTCAGGTCTGTATGTTTCAAGAATTCTAAGAGAGAGTTCTGGATAGAGTTTCATACAGTAATCATTTATCAGATATAATCACATCCAGTGAGTTTGGCTATATTAGGTAGACCAACTTGGAATCCTTCAGCACCACTCATGCATTATATCTACGAAGATATGCTTTCAAGCCCTGGATGACTGAACTAGATGGGAACTCTTGAAGCATGTGTCATTTGAAATTGTGTGTATGTGAAATGTCTTTGTTGTTCGTTGACCTTTAGTGGCTCATATTAATTCTTAGCCCTGCTCAAAGCCATACACTCTTTAGGAGCAGCCTAGGGTAATCTCTCTTGGCCAGCTCTAAAGGAGGAATGAACTACCTATCATGCACAGAAACCCACAGAAACACAGGCAAGATGAATAAAGAGTTCTCCATTCCCAGATAATCCAAATTCCCAGTCAGTTGGGACTCAAGCACAGTTATATTGGAGGCTGTGCTGGATATAGAACAGCATGGATGATGAACTTGTTGCAACAATTTGATCTGATACCTGCGAAGTAGACTGGCCTATGATAAATAAGGATGACCTTTAGAATCTTAGAGGGAATTGATAATGATTACATCTTAGGAAAGGCCCAGAAAGGTTATCTCCCAGCCCTTCTTAAAAAGTGATGACTAGGGGCGCCTGGGTGGCTCAGTCATTAAGCGTCTGCCTTCGGCTCAGGTCATGATCCCAGGGTCCTGGGATCGACCCGGCATCGGGCTCCCTGCTTTTCAGGAAGCCTGCTTCTCCCTCTCCCATTCCCCCTGCTTGTGTTCCCTCTGTCTCTGTGTCTCTCTCTGTCAAATAAATAAATAAAATCTTAAAAAAAAAAGTGATGACTAAATTAGAGGAAATCTCCAAAAGCCTTCTGGGCAGCTACTGTAGCCAGGCCATTAGATAACACACCAGTCTCAAACAGAAGAAAAGCATCTTCTGACCCTTGAAGCAGAAGTTGAAACACTCCTGTACAACTGTCTTGATGCTCTCTACCTTATCTTGTTTTCTTTTGTACCATTTCCTTTTCTTTTATATCTTTCTTGTCTCAATCCTTAGATTGCCAAAGGGGTACTTGGGATCTCAAAGACCATTCTTTACAACAAAGGTGGGTACAGTATTTCCTAGGGCACCATGGTTAAAAGGGATATAATCAAAGGTGTTTATCTTAATAAAAGTAGATTCTGACTAAGAGACTTCATTAGGGTAATTGCTCAGTTTCAGATCCAAATTTCAAACCACTGATAAAAAAATATTTCTTCTTGGATATCAGAAATGCATTCCTGTATTAGTTTCCTAAGGCCACTATAACAAAATACCACAAACTGGGAGGTTTAAGGCAACAGAAATGTATTCTCTCACAGTTCTGGAGCCCAGAAGTCTGAACTCAAGGTGTCAGCAGGGTCGGTTCTTTCTGGAGGCTCTGAGGGAGGATCTATTCCATGCCCCTCTCTTCTAGGGTTTGGTGGTTGCCTGCAATCAGCATGCATAGCTTGTGGAAGCATCACTTCAATTTTTGCCTCCATCTTTGAGTGGCTGTCTTTCCGCATGTGTGTTTGCATGTCTCCAAATCTCTCTCTCCTTATAAAGACACCAGTCATTAGATTTAGGGCCCACCCTAATCCCATATGACCTCATTTTGACTTGATTACCATCTACAAAGACCCTATTTCCAAATAAGGTCACATTCAGAGGTACTGGGGGTTAGGACTTCAGCATATCTTTTTGGGGGACACAGGTTAGCCCCCAACAATCCCAAAGTCCAACTTATGATCGTCACCCTAAAACTATGCCTTAGACTTTCTTTTCGGTTCAATCCTTCATTTATTCAACCAATATTGAGGCCCTGTTGGCATAATTGTTGGTGCTGTGAATATTATAGTAAAAGTCAGCAAACACCATGAAAATCATTTGTGCATTTCTATTTTATCACTCCCCCTCCCCAAATCCAAACCATCATCGTGTCTTGTTAACTTTATTTCCTGACTATTTTTCAGATCCATTCACTTCTTTCCAACTCCACCTCAATCTCCAGAGCTTGAACTTTCACATTCTCTTGCCTGGACCATTGTAATAATCTAATTGCAAATCAGATTTAATTTTGCTCCTGTCTAGTAAGTTTCTACATTGCAGCTCGATTCCCTCCTACTTCCCCCTAACACATCCACACTTCATAACTTCCCAGTACTTTCAGGATAAAGCCAAACTCCTCAATGTGGCCAGTGAGGCTCTGGGTGTTTGTTTTCTGTCTGCCTGTCCAGCCTTGGCTCATACCACGCCTCACTCCTCACTTTCTTAGACGCAGCCACACCAGTCTTCTTTTCGTCTCCCAAATGCTAAAATTTATACAGATCACCTGGGAATCTTGTTAAAATGCGGAATGAAGTAGATGAGGTAGATCTGGGATGGGACCTGAAATTTCTGCATTTCTAATCAGCTTGCAGGTGATATGGATGATATAGGTGATATAGAAAACCAGACATTTGTATTGTGACTACATCAACTCCTGCTTTTATAAGCTTATTCTTCCCCCAATACTTAAATAACTTGTCCAATATCACATAGCCAATTGTTGGCAAGATGGGATTAGAAAACCAGCCATTGTTTGTATTGTGACTACATCAACTCCTTTTATAAACTTATTCTTCCCCAAATACTTGTCAGCCTTTACCTCATGCTGTGCACTGTGCCAGGCACTGATAATCAAAAGCTGAATAAGACAGGTGGTTTTGGCCTCATGGAAAATTCAAGGCAATCTGGTGAGACTGAATAAAAAACAATACCCTGTGATAGAGAAGGGAGTTCATAGGATGGCAATCATATTAAACTTTCCTTGGCATGGTCTTACTCATTGAACCTAATGTTAGAGCCAGCATAGTTTCCTCTAGGATAACCTTCGAAGGGGAAAAGTGTTTGCTCTTCTTTCTGGCTTTTTATTAAAGCAGTTAGAGACTAAGTTCACAGGCTTTGTTTCTGTTATGTTGCTGCCAGCTTTGTTTCTGTTCTCACAGAAACCTGGAAGCTGACTAGTTACATAAATCTCAGTTCTTCCTGCTAGGGTTGATAGCTTTTAAAAGGTTTATTAGTCTGATTTTGTTGTCAGGGAGAATCATTTATTTACTCTGCTTCCCTTGGTTTAAACTCTTTATCAAGTGGGACTGATTGTTGATCTGAGGCAAACAGAAAAATAGATAAGTTGATATATGAATATAGACAATTCTGGTATGTTGGAAATAGTATTTAGAAGAAGGCTCCAGAGGAATATCAGGCCAAGATACAGTTAGATTTTCTGTATAAACAATTGAATAAGAAGACAAGATCGGATGGGAATGTATTAGGATAAGCCCTGTAAAATCACCTGTATCAAACTATTGTTAACCTACAAAAATGGCAATGTTTTCTAATTCAACCAGATGTATTCTATTGCCTGTATCAAAATCAGTTTGATTTAATATTCATTTATTTATTTTTGAGCAAATGTCCTATTAAGATCTTTGGGCAACCTTACCCCTGCAGGACTCAGCTTCCTTATTTGAAAAGTGGATGGGGCGCCTGGGTGGCTCAGTTGGTTAAGCGACTGCCTTCGGCTCAGGTCATGATCCTGGAGTCCCGGGATCGAGTCCCGCATTGGGCTCCCTGCTCGGCAGGGAGTCTGCTTCTCCCTCTGACCCTCCCCCTTCTCATGCTCTCTCTCTCTCTCAGCAAAGAAAAAAAAAAAAAAGAAAAGTGAAGATAATAATAGGTTGTATGTATGTATGTATGTATGTATGTATGTATGTATGTATTAAAAAAAATCAGTGTATCTAGCCTGGCACACATTGACTTACTACTTAGATTTTCCACAGCCAAGAACCCTAGGGGCCACCCTCAGGTGCTGGCTCATGCCTTTAACTTGTTCCTTGGTTACTTAAGCCTCTCTTGCTCGATCTCTTAGTCACAGATTGAAATCACTCTGTTCTCAGTTACCTGCAGCTCAAATCATTGGATTTAGCACATTTATATTGCATTTTTTAATCTTCAAGCTCTGCTATTTTGTTTTTATTTTTTCATTTTATGAGGTATAATTGACATATAGCACCATATGAGTTTTAGGTATACAGCATAATCACTTGTTGTATATGACATCCCTAGTACTTACATATTTTATAACTACAAGTTTGTACCTTTTCATTGACATTTATCCAGTCCCCACCACCCCAACCCTGTGCCTCTGGTAATCACAGATCTGATCTCTATTTCTATGAGTTCAGGTTTTTGGTTTGTTTGTTTGCTTGTTTTTTAGATTCCATATTTAAGTGAGATCGTACAGTATTTGTTCTCTCTGACTTATTTCACTTAGCATAATGGCCTCAAGGTCTGTCCAATGACAAGGCTCAAATGGCAAAAGATTTCTTCCTTTTTTATGGCTGAATAATATTCATATATATATATCACAATTTCTTTACCCATTCATCCATCAATGGGCACTTAGGTGTTTCCCATGTCTTGGCTATTGTAAATAATGCTGTAATCTCTGCCTTTTTAGATCAGTAGTTCACAACCCAGGATGCACAGTAGAAGACCCAGAGAGCTTTTAAAATGCAGCAATGCCTGGAATCTACCCTTCAGCTCCTAATTCCATTGGTTGTAGGGGTCCAAGGCATTGGTATTTTTTTCAGAAGCTCCTTAGGTACAATGTGGGCTGAGAACCAAAGTGCCCTGAGAAATCACTCCATGCCTACACATCTTTTTTTTTTTTTTAAATAAGCTCTATACCTAATCTGGAACTCGAACTCATGACCCCAAGATCAAGTGTCACATGCTCTACCAATTGAACCACCAGGGTACCCCATGCTTACACATCTTGATTAGTGTTTCTCCTCTCCCTCCCAAGGCTCCAGCATCCTGAGGATTTATCTCACGTCATACTTATACTTCTTGTCTGGTTTTTACATGTAGTCCTTTTCATCTCATTCCCTATCCTGAATCTGTAAGTTATTTGTGAGAAAGAAGTTTTTCCCAAAGGAAGAGAGGTGCCCAGAACAAGGCTGCTGACACTGGAAACTGGAATGTTCTCGGGTAGGGAGGGCTCAGGTCACTGCTAGTGGGATTCTCTGGTTCCAGTGGGAATCCCAACAAACTTGAATGTAGCTTTAAGCACTGCCCAGAGATATAGGAGATAAACCTTTGAGGTCTCCTGAAACATGCCAAGTGGGGGGCCCTGAGATATATCACTGTTCTTTCATTTCTGTCTCACTCATCTGCAGTGCTGGACACAAACCCTTGTACCATTATTAATATCTTTGCTGGGCCAGTTACCCTCTCCTCATCTTGACAGCTGGAATTTTATCCATGAGTTAATTGCAAATTCTACCCGCTCCACAAAGCCTTTCCTGACCACCTCCTGCCAGTCTTATGTATTATTTGGAACTTCCATGGCATATGGCAGCAGCCAGAGTAGAAATAGCCGTGGATTGGGAACCAGGTCAGGCTCTAATTCTGCACAAACCAATAGTGTCTGAACATCTGTATTCACAGTAAGTATTTGTTGACTGAATGACTGATTGAATGAATGAATGAATGGTCTTGGGTGAGAAACTTTTCTGAGTCTCCATTTCTTTATTTGTGGAATAGGGCCATTATAGAGAGGTGGGTTTTTTTGTTTTGTTTTTTTCTAAGAGTGGTCCTTGGAATGCCTGTATCAAAATCCCTTGGGGTTCTTGTTTAAATGCTGAGTCCTGCCCTCCTATATGAATCAGCATTGCTGGAGCCCTGAGAATGTTTAACATTGCACCCCAGGTGATTATTACGCTCAATAAAATGGAATCACCGTTTAATTGGTTGTTATTTGTTCAATGAAAGTGACATGATGACAGTCCAAATGTAAAATCTTGGACATCATAGAGATGGGAAATGCTTTATGTGGAAGGTTGACGGAAGAGATCCCTTGTTTGGAGAAGTGTTAGGTAATGGAAGGGACTTGAAGTACTCCGGGAACATTAGGATTGTCTGCAGGTAGAAATACGTTGGGTCAGAGTTATAGTGGTACATGTGAATATCCTCAATTATTCACATATCCTCCCCTTTGTAGGTGATGATTATGCATTAAATACTTTGCTCATTCGGCTAAGGCAAGGACTGGGGATCCAGGGGGTAATTTTTTCCACATCAGCTCCATGTAGACGTGGCCATTATTGTTGCTCATGCTTGATAGTGTTCATTCCAGGACCAGGAACCAGAATCCCTAGGAGGTAACTGAGCCCAGTTTCCAAGACACTCGACTGTCTCTGCACAAAATCTTGACTCTGCATCACTACTTCTTTTTCAACTGGGGCTGTGGATTCTGCTTTCCAGAGGAATGTCTTCTGAATTTTAAAAAATGAAGTAAGGGAGAAGAAGATCTCCCTTTTAAGAATTTTTAGTAGATATCTTTGCTGTGATGTACCAAATCTAAGCAGGGGCTACATGTTACATTACAGGTCTTTTTAGACTGAAAATCTCCTAAAGATATAAAATTACCAGCTGTGATGACTTTATTCATGGCTAAATCAGCATTCGGCTTCAGATGAAACTTCTAGTCATCAAAGAAAGAGCAGGCTTGCTGTGATTCTGATTAATTGTCAGAGACCTTCTTGTAAGAAAAGCTGGCTTTTATTTCTGACTATATTACTGAGCCCCTCTGTGATCTGAAGTATGTTAAAGAGCTTTGGGATATCTAGGTTTCACATTCTGTAAAATGGAGATAAAAATACATTGCATATATCTTTCAGAAGCACCATGAGGATTAATGAGATAATGTTAGCAGGCATATTAAAGTCACACAGTTTTTTTTGTATTCAGACTTCTGATTCCTTTCCTCATACTAAAAAAAAGGGTCATGTATTAAGGGAAAAAAAAAAAAAAGAAAGAAACTATGAAGGATTAAGATTATAGTGAGCTGTAATAGTAATTTCCCCAAAAGAATGAACGGATGACAAGGAGGATTATTAAACTCCTATATATAAATCTTCCCTTTTACTTAAGTTCCATGTTTTGTCCATACTTTTGAAAAGAATTTTTTACAGTGCTGGGAATCTTGATCCATATGCCAGGCCGTCTGTTTAAGGTAAAAACCACTAACAGGGACTGAAACCTTATATTGTCAGTAATAATTTGCTTTACTGAGTAATGAGGGTGATATCCCTAAGCAAGTAATAAGCCCAGAGCCCAGCTCCTGGCTGAGTGTTGTTATCTTATCCCTGGAACAGCTCAGTCCCTGCTGGAGGAAATTCATGAACCAAAATTCATGGCCTGAGGGTAAGAGAGGAGCTATCCATCATCACAGGCCCATCCATCATGCTGTTGCCCCACATCGTGCGGGGAGTTTGCCTGCCATGAATTTCATCAGTGGCTGTATTTTATAAGTTGAGCCTGATCATCAGACAGGGTCACCCTGAAACCCCATCTGGAGAGTCGGGCATCATACGGCTGCCTGTCTCTTCTAGATTGATGGCTATCCCAGCATCTGTAGGTTTTAAAGATATGGAAAGCAGCTTAGAAAAAGCTCAAGGAGCAGCTCAGCAGCTACGTAAGTGGATACAAACGACAGGAATTGTGGGCTGAGGGGGAGAAGAGCAGCTGAAGGGGGAAAAGATGGAGCAGAAGAAACAGGAAATAAAACATGGGAGAAGAAAAATATATAAGCAAAGTTGGGGAAGGAGATAGCAGAATTACATGTAAAAGTGAGGATAAAAGGAAAAGAAAGCAAACTGAGATGGAAGTAAGCCAGAAAGATAATCATGTCACATTCACTGAGAGGATAGGTTTGGAGGCAAATTCTCCACAGAGTTTCCGTGTCAAGTGTACATGCATCTACTTTCCCAGCAGCCTGTCATTTTCAGGGTTTCTGCATATCTTCCCCACTCGGTCCTTTCAATAAGCTAGGCCAGTATGATCTCGGTTTTACGTGTGAGAAAAGGGAGGCAGGTTTATTGTGAAGCAGGTAAAGCTTTAGGTGTTGGGCACTTCACGAGCACAGGATCCTTCCAAGGTGCTAGGAGGGGCCCTAACAATGTGGTTACATGCTCACGTGTTTCTGTAAACTTCACAAGGGGAGCCACAGTCCAGATTACTGCTGTCTTTTTCCTTTCTGACTTCTCCATCATGTGTCATCTCCTGTCGGGTAACCTTGGAACATTTTTGGCAACTGGCTGAGGGAAGTTGAGTTGAGGATGCTTTTAGATGAGGTGTAGTGGGATATATTTAGGGGGTTTTAGGTCATTTCCATGAACGGGTAAGTTACTGCTAGCTGTTCCCAGGTAGGAGTAGCTTTCCAGACACACCCTGTCGTGCCCTTCTGCTCCCACTCAGTCTCCAATTCTGATAGCCCTTGGCTCTGTGGACAGTAGAGTAGAAAGAAGGCTTGAAATGAAGGGTGTCAGAAGCTAGTTTGGGGGGATGTTTTCCCAGTTATCAGTTGTGTGAGATTGTAAGCAGACCATGAAAAGACATGTGGGAAACTTGAATGGGTATTACCAAGTGAAAGAAGCCAATCTGAAAAGTCTACACACTGTATGATTCCAACTGTAGGACATTTTACATTCTGGAAAATGTAAAAGGACAGTAAGAAGATCAGTAGTTGCTAGGGGTTGTGTATATTGGGGGGAAATGGCAGGGAGTGGGGAGAGGTGATTAGTCAGACTGCACAGAGGATTTTTAGGGCAGTGAAAATACTCTGTGTATTATAATGATGGATAGATGTCATTATACATTTGTCCAAACCCATAAAATGTACACCACCAAGAGTGAACCCTAAAGTAAACTGTGGTCTTTTGGTGATTATAATGTGGAAATGTTGATTCATCTTTGAAATGAAATGAAGAATGTAGCATTCTGATGAGTGATGCTGGTAACTTATATATTTTTCTTCTCCCATGTTTTATTTCCTGTTTATCTGTATGTGTAGGGGTGGGGGTAAATGCTAAATCTCTGTCTCTTCCTCTCAATTTTCTTGTAATCTTAAACTGCTCTAAAAAATGTCTTAATAAGGGTTGCCTGGGTGGCTCAGTTGGTTAAGCATCTGCCTTTCAGCTCTGGTCATGATCTCAGGGTCCTGGGATTGAGTCTCACACAGGGTTCCTTGCTCAGCGGAGAGCCTACTTCTTCCTCTGCCTGCCGCTTGTGCGCTCTCCCTTTCTTGCTAACAAATAAATAAAAATCTTAAAAAAAAAAATGTCTTAACAAAATTGGAAACCCAGTAAAAATACAAAAATTACCAAAAAAAAAAAAAAGTAAGCAGAGAGGATTCAGTTGTTTTTGAAGCCTAGTCAAAGTGGAGATTCCTTCTGGTCAGGAATATCCTTGATAATGTGGTACATATAATTATAGGCACATCATTTTTCTTCCTTTTTAATGGAAATCCCACAAAACAGAATTTATTATAATTGCTGTGTTTGTAAGGCAAAACCAATACAAAGAGCAAGTACAACTAAATGTGAAGTTGCTTTTTAAAAGTGGATGCCAACTATCAATAAGAGAAAAATTTCAATTAATCATTCTTTGTGTTCTCTTTTAAAAAAATATTACAAATTGTCATCATATGAAAAGATTATGCAAGAGTATGCAGCTGAAAATGTAGGAGAAGTATTACAGCAGTATGTGAGGCAGCATGAAAATATCCGATCAGCAGGATTTTGTGAATTTGTGGTATTTGTCAGCTTTAAAATTGTTTCAGTTATGATTTCATTTCTTGTATAAGTGCTTTCATATTTAATTTTAGATTATAATTGTGTATTTTTCTTAAAGTAGGTCTCTAAATCACATATAATCTTTAGGTTCCACAAAACCTAGATTTGATCCTGGACATAAAAGGTCAGATAGTTTTTCTGAGGTCACATGGCGACTGACAAAATAGGCCATACGGCTCAGAACAGCAGAGTTCTCTTCAGTGATCTGTCTATTCCTTCAGTCTCTCTCTAGCTTTAAGAGAAAAGACAGTACTACCTTGGATATGTGATCCAGGACACACACACACATTTAAATTGATGTCACAAAAAACATAAACATCACAAGAATGTGACTTAGGGGCGCCTGGGTTGCTTAGTCGTTTGAGCGCCTGGCTCTTGATTTTGACTCAGGTCATGATCTCAGGGTCGTGGGATCGACCCCATATCCGGCTCTGCACTCGGCGCAGAGTCTGCTTGAGATTCTTTCTCTCCCTCTGCCTCCCCACCCCCCCCCCCCTGCACGGGTGCTCTCTCTCCAAAATAAATAAATACAATCTTTTTTTTTAAAAAAAGAACGTGACCCAGAAGGAAATGACTAATAAGTCAATTATTTTATTAAGTGGTAAATTTAGTTATAAAAAAATGCTAAAAGGTAAAACAAAGTATTAACTGAATTCATTGGTTGTTTTCCTTTTATATAGAGATGAATAGAGAGTACAAATGTGTATTTAGCAGTCAACAGGAATAGTGCCAAACTCGAAAACAGAAAACCTTGATTAAAGACCCTGTTCCACTTCTAAGGAGCCTGGTGATCATGGCAGATTCTGTTAATTGTCCCCATAATTCCCTCCCGTTTTCTTCCGTTTAGTGCCTGTTGCTCAGGTATCACCTCCCAGCTAGACCACATTCCCCAGTCTTCCCGTAAGTTTTGGCCAGTGGGTTGCAGGTAAGAATGATGTGAGCAATTCTGTATAATGTCCTTATACAGTTCTTACAATGTTCAAGAAGAGGTCTGCTTGTCCCTTTCATCTTTCCTTTTCTTTCCTTCCCCTGAGCTAGAATGCAGTATTAGTGAGCCTGTGTCCACCTGCTAGGGCAGAAGCCGAGGGAACAACAAGATAGAAGGAGCCTGGGTCCTCAGACAATTCCGTGCTGTCTCTAGACTATGACGTGAGAGAGAAATAAATAATTAAAAAAAATTGTTTTTTAAGCATAAGCTAATGCTCTTATGGTAATCATATTGCAATATAAAAATGTACCAAATCAGGGGTGCCTGGGTGGCTCAGTTGTTAAGCGTCTGCCTTTGGCTCAGGTTGTGATCCCGGGGTCCTGGGATCGAGCCCCATGTCTGGCTCCCTGCTCTGTGGGAAGCCTGCTTCTCCCTCTCCCACTCCCCCTGCTCGTGTTCCCTCTCTTGCTGTGTCTCTCTCTATCCAGATAAATAAAATCTTTAAAAAAATGTACCAAATCAGGATGTACATCCTAAACTTCTGTGTCAATTATATCTCCATTAAAAAAAAAAAAAGGCTTTTTTGAGCCCCTATATTTTTGAAGTCTTGCAAAAATAGCTTGTAAAAATAGTTTGCACCCTGACCAACACAGTGAACTATGAGCAAGTTACCACCTCCCAAAGCTTCCGTTTCCTCCCCCATAAAGTGGGGACCATAATACCAATCTTGGCCATGCAAGCAGTTGCTCTGAGTATTAAATTAAATCATGTAAATCAGAGATGAGTACACTACATTGTATAATATAAAATATTATTTATGTTTGGGTGTTAATCACTGTTGGGGGAAGAAGATGAAATGAAGGTTTTATTTTTTATTTTTTTTAAGTGAACTTTTTATTTTGGAATAAGTATAGATTAACAAAGTAAGTGCAGAATTCTAGTATGCTCTTAGCCAGTACCCCGATGTTAACATTTTACATTCCCATGGCACATTTTTTAAGACTAAAAAATCAGCATTGGTCCATTACTGTAAATCCAGACTTTATTTGGATTTCACTAGTTTTTCCACTAAATATCTTTTTTTTCCCCCCCTTCCAAGATCCCATCCATGAGACAACATTGCATTAGTTGCCATATCTCTTGGTCCCTCTGGTCTGGAGATTTTCTGTTTTTCCTTATTTTTCATGACCTTGACAGGCCACCCCCTCCGCCCCCGCCTTTTTTATGACCCTGACTGTTTTAAGGGGTACTGGCTGGGTATTCTGGGGAAGGTTCCTCTATTTAGGTTTTTCTTTTTCTTTTTTTAAAGATTTTATTTATTTATTTGACAGAGAGCTACACAGCGAGAGAGGGAACACAAGCAGGGGGAGTGGGAGAGGGAGAAGCAGGCTCCCCACTGAGCAGGGAGCCAGTTGCAGGGCTGGATCCCAGGACTCTGGGATCATGACCTGAGCCGAAGGCAGACGCTTAACGACGGAGCCACCCAGGCGCCCCTATTTGGGTTTTTCTGATGTTGTTTTCATGATTTAATGGTGGTGATGGCTTGGGGATTTTATTTTTAGTGAAAAAGGTGATGTAGGATAGAAAGAGATGAGGGGTAAAAAAAAAAGAAGAGAGAGAGACCAAGAGAGAGCACACAATTGAGAATAACTACTCTATTTAAATTTGATTGCTTAATTAGCTCTAACTACTGTCCTAGTTAGCATGCCCCTGTGGCACAATAGAATTTTGTACATTAGCCTATTAAGGTACCTTTGAGAATGGCAAGAAGGTATTCAGCTTTCTTCTCTCTCCTTATACCTCTGAATTGGCCCAAGTTGCCCACATTACTGTCCCTTCCATTTATTCTGGGAAAATATCTAAACAGCACTATGTTTGAGTCTGGAACTTGATGGCAGATAGGTTTCCAGTGGGGTGGGCATCTTGTCCAGTGGAACAGAAAATAGTCAAATTTTTTTTTTTTTAAATCAGAACTGTTCACTGACAGCTTCAAAGCCACAGTGAGCTAGTTGGCAAACCCTTAGCACATTGAGAAGCCTTCTCTCTCTCTCTCTCTTTTTTTTTTTTTGGAGAGAGAGAAGGCGGATAGGGCGGAGGAAGAGAGGGAGAGAAGAACATTACAAAGGCAGATATCAATTATAGGTAAGAAAAAAGATGAAATTTGGTGAATTTAGGATCTTGAAGAAAAGTCTCAATGAACAGGGAGGCTAAAATCTTTCCTTGGTTGCTGATCTGTAGCCTGACTCCCCCGACATAATAAAGGGAAAGTAATATTTTGAAGTTTTTTTTCAAAGTAATCTCTACATCCCATGTGGGGCTCTAACTCACAACCCTGAGATCAAGAGTCCCATGCTTCTCTGACTGGGCCAGCCAGGTACCCCAGAAAGTAATATTTTTATTGGGACCAGAATTAACCTACATATTTCATTTTGTATTTACTTTTCAAGTTGATCAAGTCCTGGGCAAGAGTCTGCTAGGCAATATTGTTTTTAATATTTTAAGTAAAGGTATCCATCTTGAATAGCATTAGAATTACCTAAAAATGGGCCGCCTGCCTGGGTGGCTCAGTCAGTTAAGCATCTGTCTTCGGCTTAGGTCATGATCCCAGGGTCCTGGGATCGAGCCCTGCATCAGGCTCCCTGCTCAGTGGGGAGCCTGCTTCTCCCTCTGCCTGCCGCTCCCCGTGGTCGTGCTCTCTCTCTCTGACAAATAAATAAAATCTTAAAAAAAAAAAGAATTACCTAAAAATGTTTACTATGTAACTTCTTTTCTGAGCATATAAAATCTTGAGTATACAAAATTCCCATGAGCTTGACACACACACACACACACACACACACACACACACACACCCCTATACTTCAGAAATCTAAATAGAAAAAACTATGACTGGGAAGGTTCTGGTTTTGATTAAATTCCAGAGTCCATTCTTCAAAAAGCTCTTTTGGCTGAGTGATCAAATCCAACCCACAGATAGCTCTGTCTGTTATCTTTCATCTAAGATCCATCTCTGGAAATCTTGTCTGGGCTCAAAAGGCAACACCTCAGAGAATACTTGGCGTATATGATCTTTGTCAATACCCGCTTTTCTCTGTTGATACCTGGCTTCCCTCTGACCATTAGTCTCCCTGTTGAGCACTTTTCCCCTTTATCTCCATGTACCCCCTCTGCCTACCTCTCTCCTCCTTCAAACTCATCCCAATTTTTACCACATCCTGCTGAGTCTGCTTCTTAAATGCATCTCAATTCCATCCATGTCTTTCTCTGAGTGTGACACTCCACTACCCCTTTTCTTTTTCTTTTTTAAAGCTTGTGTATGTATGTATGTGTGTATGTAATCTCTACACCCATCCTGGGGCTTGAACTCATGGCCCTGAGATCAAGAGTCGCATGCTCTTTGGACTGAGCCAGCCGGGCACCCTTCTACTACCACTTTTCTTCTGGACTAATGCACAATCTCCAGGGCAGCTGTCTGGAGTGATATTTCTGAGACATGATTCTCTTTGTATCAGTTCCACATGTGGCTTGTAAGTGGCTTCATTCTCCTACCCCAAGGAAAAAAATCAAAATTCCTGAAAAACACTGA
This sequence comes from Neomonachus schauinslandi, assembly GCF_002201575.2. NCBI lineage: Eukaryota > Metazoa > Chordata > Mammalia > Carnivora > Phocidae > Neomonachus > Neomonachus schauinslandi. The sequence continues at coordinate 25,369,177 of NC_058403.1, read as the reverse complement.
TAATAGATCTAGCTTTGCTAGATCTGGTCTACCCATATTTTCCCAGCCCAAAGTTTGACATTTCCACCTTGTTGTTCTTATTCCCCATTTCTCTACTGTTCTCCCTCCCTTTTCTTTTTAATTTTTGTTTGTTTGTTTGTTTAGTAGGCTCCACGCCCAGCATGCAGCCCAACACAGGGCTTGAACTCACAACCTTGAGATCAAGATTTGAGCTGAAATCAAGAGTCGGATGCTTGACCGACTGAGTCACCCAGGTGCCCCTCATCACCCCTTGTCTTTCTCATATCTCTTCCTACTGTTGATGCTTCAGCCATTTCTTTCAGTCCCTGAAAGTTCCCCTGCTCTTTCCCTTTCTTCCCCAGACCTTCACTCACTCTCCACATCCCTTTTCTCTCATCCTTCAGAATCCAAGCCCCCATTCAGCCTGCAGGAGAATCTCCCTGACCCTCCTCTTCTACTAGTTTAGGTTGGGTTTCTCTACTATTCATCCCCAAAGCACCTCAACTTCTTTAACAAAACATCCTCTTTGTGATTGTTTGTGGGCTTGTTAGATATTTTGTAAATAAGTAAGTTTCTTAACTATTTCAAAGAAGCATACATTCCAGACCCCTCATGGGCCACATTATAGAGGAGTAGAAGATTCACCAGATTTGCAAAATTATGGCAAATAAATGGTAGCGGGTCTAATACCTGTTCTTTCTTCTTAGTGTAAGTTTTCCTTTACTCTATAAATATTATTGACAACTGTTTTGCATTGTACTCTAAACCTATGGGAAAATTTCTCCTTGATAGTATGCTCAGAATTTAATTTCCTCTACCCTCTTTTCTCATACTAAGTGAGAGCCCACAGTAGGAGGAACTGGGTAGTATAGTTGAACATGTTATAACTTTAATGGAAGGAGTTAAGCATGCCTGGGATTACTCACAAAAAATCACTGGCTATACCTGATACAGCCTTGGTTTTGTTACATGCCTGCATACATAGTTATATTCTTAAACTGATATCCAAATACAGTTAACTATAACAACTGTGGAAGGGGTTGCATGCTTCTAGAGGATGAAATATATCATGAAACAAAAAGTGTAATTGTGGATTGTAGGTAGCAATTCTAAAAAGAGTCATAATCACTGATCTACTTCTTCTCTTCTAAACGCTCTTGTGTTCAAGCTTTTAACATGTCTACATGTAACATATTCCCCACCCTCCATTTTGGTAAATGTGATATGTTTGATCATTATTCTTTTACCTTTGAAAACATATATATTTTTCCTTGGTTATTTCTAGAAGAATAGTTTTCAGTTTTTAGTTATAAAAAACAGCTTTAAATTAATTCTGAAAAATTTGCTTTTGTAGTTAGAAAGATGCTGATCTTTGGAAGCTATTGAACACTACTCACAAATTTCTGTCCTCTGTGTATTCACATTGAGAGAAAAAGTGCATTTAGATCTATTTATAGGGCTATGTCACTAAAGATTCTGTATTTTATTCCAACTGAACATAGTAGATTGTGGGAAAACATACAGGAATGTCTTGGTATTTGCATTATGACTATGATTGACTTGCTATGACATTCCATCCTCGTAATGAATATAAAATCATTGCTAACATGTCCTCATTCAGCAGAAATACATAAACAATGAAGGAAAGTAATTTGATTTTAGCTTACACTTGACTGAGTGTTTACCAGTTTTGGGCGGCAGCCACAAAACACCAGGCAAATTCCCATGATGCCAGGCTGTGAGGCAGTTTCCAGCAATAACAGGTGATTACAGTTTTCTTCTTAGAAAAGTTCCCAAGTATTTCATAAGAAGCACTTAAGGTCAAATAAAACATATATTCTCTTGCTTGTGAAAATGCATTCTATAAACATCCCTTATGTGCACTTTCTGGTTTGTGGCTGCCATGGAGTTCCCTTCTTTCCCTGTTGTCAGGGACTTCCTTATTCCAGCTGACAAAATCCTATGGCCACTTATACCCAGTCCTGCACACGCCTGCCACCTCCCCGCTCCCAGCCCAACTACCAGTACTAACCCATCTCGTCACGCCTCTCTTCTTGATGCCAGAGCAGAGTTGAGTTTCATAATCCTGGGAATATGATGTACTTGGTACAATCTCAACTGGAACTCTAAATTTGTTTCCCTTTAGGAATTCACATGGTAGAATTCCTCCATAAAGGGTTGAATAGGTTTTCCCCTCAGCCTTGGGACCAAATCATCACATAATAATGGTTGTGTAGCAAGTATGTTAAAAACTGACTTAGGGGGTATACCTGGGTGGCTCAGTCGGTTAAGCGTCTGCCTTCGGCTCAGGTCATGATCCCAGGGTCCTGGGATGGAGCCCCATGTCGGGCTCCCTGCTCAGTGGGGAGTCTGCTTCTCCCTCTCCCACTCCCCCTGCTTGTGTTTCCTCTCTCTCTCTCTGACAAATAAATAAATAAAATCTCTAAAAAAAACCCCAAAAAACAAAACTGACTTGGGGGTGGGGGTGGTGGTGATTTGGGGAAAACTGAAATTGCCTGGGCTTCTAGCACTATTCAAATTCCTATACTATTTATATTCACTTAGTATCAAAATGAATTGTGATTTGGGGCACCTCAGTGGCTCAGTCAGTTAAGCATCTGACTCTTGATTTTGGCTCAGGTCATGATCTCAGGGTTGTGAAACCTGCTTAAGATTCTTTCCTTGTCTTTCTGGCCCTCCCTGCAAGAAAGAAAGAAGAGAGAAAGAAAGAGAGAGAGAAAGAGAGAAAGAAAGAAAGAAAGAAAGAAAGAAAGAAAGAAAGAAAGAAAGAAAGAGAAAGAAAGAAAGAAAGAAAGAAAGAAAGAAAGAAAGAAAGAAAGAAAGAAAGAAAGAAAGAAAGAAAGAAAAAGAAAGAAAGAAAGAAAGAAAGAAAGAAAGAAAAAGAAAGAAAGAAAGAAAGAAAGAAAGAAAGAAAGAAAGAAAGAAAAAGGAAGGAAGGAAGGAAGGAAGAAAGAAAAGGGAAAGAAAGAAAAGCAGTTTGCATTTAAAAAAATGAATTGTGATTTTAAGAAATATAGCAGTTTTGAAACAATCAAAGGAGACTATTATATATTATTACAGGCATGGTATAGCAATCAAATCAAAAGTGAATAACAAGGCTTAAAAGACTGACGTCTGAGTCTGGCCTTCATCACATATTTACAAAGTGGTGTAATTCTAGAATTTCAACAAGATTAACTATGTGAAATCTGTGAAATCAAGATGACTGGGAATAATTTTCAGTTTGACTTTTCTTTTTCACCACTCCTGCCCCTAAAACTTAATGTATATTTAGAAGCAGATTTAGAAGTATATGGTGTTTTATTAGGTTATTTATGTGTGGGGTTTTTTTGTTTGTTTGTTTTGTTTTATAGAGAGGGAGGGGGAGAGGAAGAGAGAGAATCTTAAGCAGGTTCCATGCCCAGCTCAGAGCCTGATACTGGGCTTGATCTCACAACACTGAGATCATGACCTGAGCCAAAATCAAGAGTCAGACATTTAACTGCCTGAGCCACCCAGGTGCCTCTATTTATGTTTTTTTTAATTTTTAAAATTTTTTAAAAAATTTTATTTTATTTTTTTATGTTATGTTAGTCACCATACAATACATCTTTAGTTTTTGATGTAGTGATCCACGATTCATTGTTTTTGTATAACACACAGTGCTCCATGCAGTACGTGCCCTCCTTAATACCCATCACCGGGCTAACCCATCCCCACACCCCCCTCCCCTCTAAAACCTTCAGTTTGTTTCTCAGAATCCATAGTCTCTCATGGTTCGTCTCCTTCCTCTGACTCCCCCCCTTCATTTTTCCCTTCCTTCTCCTAATGTCCTCCATGCTATTTCTTATGTTCCACAAATAAGTGAAACCATATGATAATTGACTTTCTCTGCTTGACTTATTTCACTTAGCATAATCTCCTCCAGTCCCATCCATGTTGATGTAAAAGTTGGGTATTCATCCTTTCTTTTCTTTTTTTTTTTTAAAAGATTTTATTTATTTATTTGATAGAGAGATAGAGAGCACAAGTAAGGCAGAGTGGCAGGCAGAGGGAGAGGGAGAAGCAGGCTCCCTGCTGAGCAAGGAGCCCAATGTGGGACTCGATCCCAGGACCCAGGGATCATGACCTGAGCTGAAGGCAGACGCTTAACTGACTGAGCCACCCAGGCACCCCGGTATTCATCCTTTCTAATGGCTGAGTAATATTGCATTGTATATATGGACCACATCTTCTTTATCCATTCATCTGTTGAAGGGTATCTTGGCTCTTTCCAAGTTTGGCTATTGCGGACATTTTTGCTATGAACATTGGGGTGCCTCTATTTATGGTTTTTTGTTTTTTTTTTAAAGATACAGGTTTTTATTTTATTTAAAAAATTTTGGGCGCCTGGGTGGCTCAGTCGTTTAGCGTCTGCCTTTGGCTCAGGTCATGATCCCAGGGTCCTGGGATCGAGCTGCACATCGGGCTCCTTGCTCAGCAGGGAAGCCTGCTTCTCCTTCTCCTACTCCCCCTGCTTGAGTTCCCGCTCTCGCTGTCTCTCTCTCTGTCAAAAAATAAATAAAAATCTTTAAAGAAATTTTTTTTATTTTAATGTGAAGTGTTATGTTGTTTAATGTTAGCATACAGTGTTGTATTAGTTTCAGGTGTATGATAAAGTAATTCTAGGTTATTTATGTTTTTAAAAAAAATTGTTCCTAAAGGAAATGTCTATTGAGCCTTAATCACTGTGCCCTTTGGGGATTAGTGAGAAATAAATGGGTGAGAAAGAAAGAAGTATTTGTATTGATGAAGCTGAATGTACAGGTTAGAAAGGTCCTGTGGCTACAAGAATGGGGATGGATTTCATTAATTAAAATTAAAAACTTGGAGTGGAAACCATATGGGAAATAAATCTTTAGAGGGAAGAGAGAGCAGCTTCTCAGACAAGAATTAAGTGGCCAAAAATGGTCTATCACATAATTGTATAATTATATGGTTATTTTCTTTGATGAAAGTAAGATAGATAATTTGAGGACTAATAGGGGAACAGAGTGGGGCAAATAAGCTAGATACATGAATGGCTTTTCTTCTTCAGCCAAAGTCTTCCTATTGATGTGTTACCCTTTTTAACGGATCATGGAAATGAAGGTTTCTCTAAAGATGAGGTCTCTAGTATATGAGTTACATCTTTAAATATTTTTTTTTGCACTCTAAATTTCTTGCTTTTCTAAAGGCAGCTTTATAGAAAGATACTTTCAAAAGTATCAGGGGAATTATGAGTAACAAGAGGTTGGGACAGGCTGAGAAGTCTCGGGACAAACTGTGAGCTGGAGGAGCTAAGAGTGCAAAAAGGAGATTGCATCTTAGTATAGAAACATCTGTTATGGGGGTAGAAAATGTGGTGAAGGGCACCCTGCTTACAGAAAGGAAATCAAAGTCAAAATGTCATGCCAAACTAGTGTTAAAAAAAAAAGACAACAGGCCCCAAAGGGAGTCACTTGTACTAAGCCCCACGTGTGCAAACCAAGACTTAACTACTTGACCTAATTGAAGTTGCAACAGCCTCTCCCAGGAATATAATCTTTAACCGGTCAGTCTGGAATTATCTGGCCAGCACTGGTGAGGTAATCTGCCTGATGGACACCTGCCTTCCTTCAAAGGGAGGTAACCTTGCCTGAAACAATCCACTCTGCCAGAGTAACTTCCTTGCTCTGACTCCTTCTGCCTCTAAGAGTCTTCCATTTTGTCCAGCTCCTTGGAGCTCCTTCCTATCTGCTAAATTGGGATGCTGCCCCATTCATGAATCAGTAAATAAAGTCAATTTGATCCTTAAATTTACTCAGTGGAATTTTGTCTTTTAACATGAGAGAAAAGGCAAGGTTCAGGGTCCAGGAAACTAGGTCTGGGTTTAATGGGTTCGATGTCCAAAGATTCAGGTCCATTTTAAGAGACTCCTAGAGAAGAAGATCAAGAACATTAACCAGAATTCCAGGCTAACAGAACTCAATTGAAATCTGGGTTTGTGGGTGTCCTGGGGCTTCATTGACAGGAAGAACAGAGCAAGTGAGATGTGGGCAGACAAGAGCAGGCAATGGTATGAATGGGTTTCTAATATTTACAATAAGAGAAATGAGTCTTATAAATATTACACCAAAAGCTGGCTTTAAAGAAAATAAATTGGGTTTATCCAATAATGTTACAGAGAAGTATTCCTGATGATTGGAGGAGACAGGAGACAGGAAACTGAACAAATACGCTGACAATATCAAGCTGGGTCTGGGACTTCCTTGAGGAATGGACTTGTCTTAGTCACCTCTGGGTCTTTAGGACCTAGAACTTGGAGTTGAGTTGTGGCTCAGTGAAGTGTTGACTCTTTTTTATAGGAACCTTTAAAAGTCTTCCATAGTGACTTGAGGGGAGCAGAAACAGATCTGAATGAATTAATACAGGTTCTAGGTATAGCGAGTCGTAGAGTATCAAAGTGTTAGCTGAGAGGCTGAATTCGGCCTATAGACTTATGATCTTTTTTTTTTTCCCCTCTTTGGCTTAATCAGCTCAGATTTTTATTTATTTTATTTTTTTAAAGATTTTATTTGTTTGACAGAGAGAGACACAGCGAGAGAGGGAACACAAGCAGGGGGAGTGGGAGAGGGAGAAGCAGGCTTCCCGCTGAGCAGGGAGCCCGATGCGAGGCTCAATCCCAGGACTCTGGGATCATGACCTGAGCCGAAGGCAGTCGCTTAACGACTGAGCCACTCAGGCGCCCCTCAGCTCAGATTTTTAAAAAGCAATGAATTTTGAGTCCCTGGAAGGGAGGTGCTCCCTTCAGTTTGCCTTGCTTATTCTATGACACAATTGTTTTACCAGCCTCATACCTGAAGCCATTTGAGTTTGACCCTTTGTCACTACCTGTGAAACAAAGAAGCACAGTCAGCTGAGTGAGCTGATGTCAGTAAGCTAATGTAAAAAACAAAATTTCAGAAGTTCACACAGGACATTTTCAAACTCACATCACTGCCTCAAAACTAGGGGCAGATGGCTACATCCTCTTATCTGTTCAATTAGCATCTTTAGTACCCAATTGCCTTTCAATAGAAGCCTAGAACCTCCTTTTTATTTTTATTTATTTATTTTTATTTTTAAAAAAAGATTATTTATTTATTTATTTATTTATTTATTTATTTATTTATTTGAGAGAGAGAGAGCAGGCACAGAGGGAGAGGGAGAAGCAGACTCCCTGCTGAGTGCAGAGCCTAACTTGGGGCTCCATCCCAAGACCGCAGGACTGTGACCTGAGCCCATCAGACACTCAACCAACTGAGTCACCCAGGCATCCTTCGATTCATATTTTTCATGTGAAGCTTTTCATTGGCTCAGGAAATAAAAACTCAGGTCTAAAAAAATTTATGTGGAAAGATGATTAGATTTAGTGATCTGGGCAAATTCTGTGAAATACTTACCTGAGTTACAAATTATGTGAGTGAGGCTGTAGAACCTCAGTTCTTAGGAGGCTCTCTTTTACCAAACATAATAATTAGGTCAATCGTCATAACTTTGTAGATGCTGAGGGCTTTCCAGCAGGGTGTCATGTATGCTTCCTTGTATTTTATACATAATTTAAAAATCTCAAAGAAGGTACCCTGGGAAGATTCTAAGTAGGCGTGATCAAATCCTAGCCAACTAAATTTTTTTTCTTTTTAAAATCAGTTTTACCCAATGTAATTCCATCTGACTGAATTGAGAAAGTAATTTATTTTACTACATTATAAATATGTTAACTAAATGGAAATATCTAAATCACATGCCTGTTCCCTTCCTGATACACTATAAATCTGACCTTCCCAGATAAACATTCAATAAAAAGGCTTTAGACCCAGGACTTCTACTCCTGGCCTTCTACCTAATTAGGTATAGAAATGTTTTAGAAAAATATAGACACTTATGATTTTAATTTACTTTTTTTCAGCTTTGACTCAAAGCAGACTTAATTATGGCCTAATTTGCATGTGCTTAATAGAGATCCTATTTAAAATTTTTAATTGTTATTTTAAAAATAATAACATGCACTGTGTGTTAATTAACTAGAATTTAAATAAAAATTTGAAAAAAAAATAACAGATCTGCTTGATTAAAATACCTATAAAATTCTGTGCACTGAGAAGTATCCTTCCCATCCCATTCTCCCTTGTTGTCCCAGTTGGCACCCTCATTCCAATAAGGTAACCACATTTATTTCATTAATCCTGAAATTTTTATTGCACTTTTTGTAGGGGAGAGAGGGAGGGAGAGAAATGAGAATTAACTTTATGATATATAAGTAAATACAAATGTTATTCTCTGCCCTTTTTATATAAATGGCAGGCAGCATAGTATACAAATTGTTCTACATCTTTTTTTCATATTTATTAATATATTTTGCAGATAATTATATAAGAGTACATAAATAGCTTCCTCATTCTTTTTATAGCTGCACAATATTGTTTTGGATTGTTTCCAGTTTTATGCTGTTAAAAAATTTGCATCAGCATGTAACTGTGTACAAATACCACTTTACAAATGTGCAGGTATTTCTGTAAAATAAAAAGTTAGAATTTGGAGTTTTTTTTTTTTTTAAAGATTTTTTATTTATTTATTTGAGAGAGAGAATGAGAGAGAGCGCATGAGAGGGGGGAGGGTCAGAGGGAGAAGCAGACTCCCCGCCGAGCAGGGAGCCCGATGCGGGACTCGATCCCGGGACTCCAGGTCATGACCTGAGCCGAAGGCAGCCGCTTAACCAACTGAGCCACCCAGGCGCCCTTTTCTGTAAAATAAAAAGTTAGAATTTGGAGTTGTTAATTCCAAGAGTATGTTATGAATTTGTTATTCTTGTAGATGTTGTCCAGTTACATTCCATTAGGGGTTGTACCAAGTTATAGTCCCACCAGTTTATGAGAGTGCTCCTTTTTCCACAGTTTAATCAACACTGTGTATTATCAAACTTTTGGCTTTTTAATACATCCAACAGATAAAAATGACAGTTTAATCTGTATTCCTTATATTCTGAGGAATATTGCACGTCATTTTCATATATTTGAGACCCATTTATATTTCCTTTTTGGTGAATTATCTACTTATATCCTTTATCCATTTTGTATTACCTTTTTTCTTATTTGTTGAAACACACTTTATATTTTAGGAATATTAGGTCTTTATCTACAATACATTTCAAATATCTTTACTAATTTGTTATTTGTTTTGATTTTGTTTATAGGCTTTCTGTTTTTGATTCTCTGGTTTTTATCACACAGAAGTTTTAATTATGTGGTTGAACTTATCAATTTGGTTTTTTAAAAAGATTTTACTTATTTATTTGAGAGAGAGAACAGAGTGAGAGAGCACAAGTGGGGTGGGGGTCAGAAGGACAAAGGGAGAGGGAGAAGCAGGCTCCCCACTGAGCAGGGAGCCTGATGCAGGGCTCAATCCCAGGACCCCAAGATCATGACCTGAGCCGAAGGCAGATGTTTAACAGACTGAGCCACCCCGGTGCACCCATTTTGTTTTTCTTTTAAAATTTCTGAATGTTGGGCGCCTGGGTGGCTCAGTTGGTTGAGCGACTGCCTTCGGCTCAGGTCATGATCCTGGAGTCCCGGGATCGAGTCCCGCATCGGGCTTCCTGCTCAGCGGGGAGTCTGCTTCTCCCTCTGGCCCTCCCCCCTCTCATGCTCTCTCTCTCTCATTCTCTCTCTCAAATAAATAAATAAAATCTTTAAAAAAAAAAAAGAAAAAAGAAAATTTCTGAATGTTGGAGTCTTCATCAGAAAGATCTTTCCTTGTTTTCTTCTGTGCATTTATGGTTTTATTTTTTTTAATTTCATTTTTTGATTCATTAAGAATTTTTTCTGGTGTGCATTGTGAAATTTGGGTTCTATGTTAATTTACCCCCCCCCATGGCTACCTGATGGCTCAGGTCATGATCCTAGGGCCCTGGAATCAAGTCCTGCATGGGGCTCCTTGCTCAGTGGGGAGCCTGCTTCTCCCTCTGCCTGCTGCTTCCCCTGCTTGTACACTCTCTCTCTGACAAATAAGTAAATAAAATATTTTTATTTTATTTTATTGTCCCAGTAGCATATATTAAATAGCTTGTCTTTTCTGCTACTGATCTGAATAGCTATCCTTAATCCTCTTATGTATTTGCATCTATTTTTAGACATTTTATTCTGTGACTTGGTCTGTTTATTCATGAGCCAGACAACACTACTGTAACTGTTAAGGCTTTATAATAGACAACATCTAGAAGTTCCAGTCCTCTTGCATTGCTCTTCATTGTTCTTTTTCTTGCCTGTTTTGCCTATGTCCTTTTTAAAAATGTACACCAGCACTATCTTGTCTAGTTAAAAAAAGGTTATTTATTGTATTGAAAGGATAAAAAGACTTATGAATAATTAACATTTATATAATATTGAGTTTTTTCTCGTACTAAAACAAAGTATGCCTTTCCTTTTGATCAGTTCTTTTGTGTTCTTCAGAGGGTTTTTAATTTTTCTACCTTTAGCTTTTGTTCATTTCTTAAGTAATTCTTAGGTGTTCTGACATTTTTGTTGCTATTGTAAACAAGATCATCCCTTCAAAGCTGTTGACACATATATGGACAAACACAAATTAAAAGTAAGAGGTTTAATTCTCCCTGTTGAAAACAAGGGAAGAGATTTTCCTCCCCCTCTTTTTCTTAGAGCATTTCCTTTAGAAACTTATAATTAGAAGTGCTTTCTCTTCTCTTTGAACTGCATATAAATTTTTATGGAAACTAGATAGGCCTTTTGTCAGCTTTTCAACTCAGGAATGCCTTTCTCAAGAACTCGGGAACCATGTCCTTTCCATGTAAACATCCAAAGAAGATAGCACCCTATTTCCAAGTTTCAGGAGGAGGGCAGGAGCCTCACTTTAGCTGACCTGGCTCCCAGTTGTAAAACTACCTCCTGTCCCAAAAAAATATGAGAAGTTTGTTTTTCCTTTGTCAGTTAACTAGCACAGATGGGCACTTCAATTGCCAGGTAAATTTAGGACGAACTATGTGAAATAAAATGGTGCTGTTAAGTCTTATGACTTAAGGACTAGTTACTGTATCTTGAGAACATATACGTAATGGGTTGTATCTGCCCGACTATGTGGCTGAAGGGTGAGATTTCTCTCTGCCTTTGCAATCTCTTATCAGATTCCCTGTGATGTGTATCACATTCTGGTTTAATGCTTATTCAATATTAAAATTGTTTTCTTTCTCTACTACCTTTGTGGAGAGGATTTCTGGATTGGGAGAAGATTTTGTTTTTAGTTGTATTTCCTCACATTCAGTTGGGAGTTGTGTGCCCCTCCCCCTTCTTCAACTGCAGCTGCCATCTTGAACTGTGCAGGTGATCTTGAAGATGGAACCCCCCTTGTGTTGGCTAAGATGTTGAGGAAGAAGGAAGAAACTTGGAGTCTGATGACTATGGAGCCACCATACCAGCCCTCAATTGCCTAGCTCTAGATTCCTTTCATGTGAGAGAGAAATAAAATGCTCTTGTTTCAGCCACTGTTATTTTGGTTGTTCTGTTATATGAGGCTGAATCAGTTATTCTAACTGATACACTGCCAGAAAGAATAACTTCAGATAAAATAAAGCCAAATCAGCTTTCTTATTTAAGCATCCTTTAACATTTAACTGTTTTTTTTGCTTACACCCATGTACTGCAAGTCAACTGATTTAGTCACCAAGACATGCATTTTGTGACCAGTTTATTTTTGGTCTTTTACCATGAAGCCATTTGTTCAAATTTAAACGTCTTCTGGGTGCCTTTCTGGCTTTAAAAAATGACTAAGATGGGGATGCCTGGGTGGCTCAGTTGGCTGGGTGTCTGCCTTCGGCTCAGGTCATGATCCTAGGGCCCTGGAATCAAGTCCTGCATGGGGCTCCTTGCTCAGTGGGGAGCCTGCTTCTCCCTCTGCCTGCTGCTTCCCCTGCTTGTATGCTCTCTCTCTGACAAATAAGTAAATAAAATATTTTTAAAAATGACTATTTGGTAATACATGTCTTTATCTTTTATAGGTAAAAATATTAAACATTGGTCACATTTTGAGCATCAGTCCACCATTAATGCATATGTTGGAATGGGCCTATCACGTTCTTAAGGGAAATCTTGACCCTCTCGTAGGCTCACTTCTATGCAGTGGTAGCTAGATCTATTTCCACATGGGACTGGAAGTGTCTTCAGCTTTTGTTAAAGGATGTTAATTCAGTTCTAGCTTTGCTGATGAGTAAAACCTATCATTCTGTCCTATGTCAACACCAGAGAATGTCTCCAGGCATTTGTCAGGAAGTATAACATATTCACAGCCACTTAGTATGAAGCAAAAGCCCTCTGAGAAGAGTAATATTTATGGAGGACAGCTTGAAGAATATGCAGTCCTTCCTTTCTTCAGATGATCTACAATCCATCCTTAACTTAAACAGATCCTCTCAGGGCTGTTTGTGTGAATTCCATTGTTTTGGTCCCTTGTACATGGCTTTTATTTAATTATGTTTTGTTGTTATGACTCCTGCCTACATTTAAAGATACTATAAATAATAGCTGTGTGAAGTTATTATGATTACTATAAAGCTATTGTTGACTCAGTTATTCATTTCATGGCATGGTGTTTTCAGTTTCAGTACAAAACTGTGCATTTATTGAGTAAGTGACTGGTTACTTTTTATTGAGCAATTGGTTTGTTTGATGGATTATGGATTATTTTATGCACTTTCGTGTGGCATATAGTTTACTAAGTCTGATAACATCTATATCTGAAACAAGAACATCAGAATAAACCCTTGGTTTACTGTCACTTCCCGATTCACACTTCCATATATTGTCCTCCTTTTTCATGATCTCTATTCCTGTGACTTTTTCCTTTTTGGCTCATCTCTTTGGTTTTGTCTCTTTGGATTAAGGGTAAAGAAGGTTAGTTGGTTCAGCCTGTTTTTCTTAGCAGGATAAAAAACAAACAAAACCCCTTTTTTTTTTTTTTTTTTGAGTGGAGAAGTTTGATTGAGCTTTTAAGAGAAAGAGCTTCAAAGTTGATAGTCTTTTAGAATGATTTTTTAAAGAAAAATTGGAATTTCTACTTTATTTTTCAGGCTAACAATTTACTTATTTTTTAAGCATGCTTAGAAATCTTATTTTCCTTCATTTTTAAAAAATTGATTAATACATCCATGCAGCTCTCAATGCAAAAGGAACAAACAAGTATGGAATGAAAACTCTCCCCCAACCCATGTCCCAGTCCCCAAGTTCCCTTCTCTTGGAAGTTGCCAATGTTATGTTTCTTTCGTACTATATATTTTTGGGTATGTTTTTTGTATAAGCAAACAAATATATATAAACTCTTTCTTCTGATTTTTTATGGTAATATACTCTTCACACTGTGCTGCCTTCCTCTTTTGTCAAAAATGGCATATATTACCATGGATGTATCTCCATACCCATGCATAGAATGCTTCCCCATTCTTTGTTCCAGTTGCCAAGGATCTTATGGTTGTACTTTATTGAACCACTTCTCTATTCATGGTCATTTTGGTTGTTTCTAATCTTTTAAAAAATTATTAGTACAAACAATATTTTATTAGATAACCTTGTACAGAACCAGTTTGCCTGTTTGAGTAGATCTGTAAGACACAGTCCTAGAAGTATAACTTTCAGCTCACTTTGTACATGTATTTTAAGTTTTGAGGGATATTGCCAACTTGCGGTCCATAGAAGTGGTACTAATTTACATTCCCCCGGCTATTTTTGTATTACTTCTTAAATGAGGCCCTCAAAGCATCAAATTACTTGATAATCATTTAAGTGCTGTACAGGATTAACCTTAGATGGTCTTTGCCCTTAAGAAACTAGCATTCAAAAGAGATGGATTTTTTCTAAGTACGCACATGTTTTTTAATTGACCGTCCAGCTTTTTGTAATTTACTTGCCCACATTTCTTTGTCGCTTTAGAAAAGTCGGGGAGAGTGAGCATGTGAAACCGGCAGAAACAGCTAGAAAGGTAGTTAACAAACAGTAGTCCTCACTTGCCCCAGGGCCCATCATGACTTCTCGGACGTCTCCCACTCCTGGATTTGAAGAGACCTGTGGCTGCGGGAGATGAGGGTGGGGAGAGATGAGCTGCAAGTCTGGTGTCTAAAAGTGGACGCTTAAACATAGCCTTGCTCAGGAAACTTTCCAAACTACAAATTACTCTTAACTTAAAAACAAAAAAAAAAAACACAACTCCAAACCATTCCCACAGAGGATTCTGATGTGAAAGAATAAAAGAGCAATATACAGGGGCGCCTGGGTGGCTCAGTCGGTTAAGCGTCTGCCTTTGGCTCAGGTCGTGGTCCCAGGGTCCTGGGTTCAAGCCCCGTATCGGGCTCCTCTGCTCTGTGGGAAGCCTGCTTCTCTCTATTCCTCTCCCCCTGCTTGTGTTCCCTCTCTCGCTGTGTCTCTCTCTGTCAAATAAATAAATAAAATCTTTAAAAAAAAAAAAAGAGCAATATACAGTGTCCTGCGCACTAGTTGGCAGAAGTCATGAAGAAACACCTAGTTTCCCAGGGCTGGGACTGGCAACGTGGCTCTGGCTCCAAACGGTTCTACACCCACTTCCGCCCATCTCATTTTATCTGTGGAATAAAAGGACAAATATGCTTTTCTCCTTGTGAAAACAGACTCTCCGAGGGCTTGCCTGCTTTGCAGTGGGATCCTACAGTGGCAATGTGGCCAACAAAGCAAGGATTTGGAGAAGGTTGTGCTACCTGCCTCCATTATAGGCCTCCGGCCTCTCTTTTCCCTCTATGAGAAGCCAGAACTCTGCCCCGAACTCAGGGTCCTCCCTCCCAAAGTCGATCTCACACTATTCTGACTCATTCTCAGATTAATCCTTTTCACGGAATCTTCATTCAACACAGAAGTACATGCTCATCTGGTAACATACTCTATTCTTTTCCACTTCATGTCTTTATGTTCTTCTTGTGCCTGGAAGATTCTTTTCCGCATTAATGACACATCAAAATTCTAGCTGCACTGTGCATTCATTAAATTTTCCCTAACCCTGCTCCAACAAGCTCTGTGAAATCTCTCTCTTGGCCAAATGCATGCTGCACTTTCTCATACTTCTCATCTGGCATTCTGGGCAGAGCTGTTCATGTTTATGAATTTGCCTCTCATCTTTCCCTGCATTGGATTATAAGCCCTTTTATGGCACAAACCATTATCCTTATGTCCATTGCAGTGCCTGACTCACTTGAACGGTTTAAACACACACACACACGGGAGTGTATTTAGCATATGCATAAAGCAATTATGATTGAAGTAAATGAATGAATGAAAAAGTGTAACTTTTTTCTTGTAGGTTGAATGGGTGGAAGACATTTATTATAATTGACGCAACCAGAAGATATCGTTTCCTCCATTTCTAATTAACCAGTGGTTCTCCAAGCCATCAGGATCACCTGCATAGTTTATTAATACTCAGGATGCTGGGCCCCATCCCCAGAATTTGATTCAGTGGGTTTGAGATTGGATATTTCTAACAAATTCCCAGGTGATGCTGCTGCTGCTGGTTCAGGCACTTGCAGGTTGAGACTGACGGGAATAAGTTCTTAATTATGTAAGTTTAGTGACATAATTATTCCTTGGTCACTTTTGTCCAATTAGCCCTGGTCTGTTTACTCAGGAGGATGTTTGATAGATTCCAGGAGCAGTTTGGCCTGTGAGTGTGTCAGTGGACTGTGACTGATGAGAAGCCCACGCTTCATGGCTGGCATTGTTTGGACATTGTTGCTGCCTTGAGCCTGTGAGGGAATCCAAAGAAATCCTTTTTCCACATGCCCTACCTCCCAGAGGAAGGACCGTAGACTTGAAGGTCAATCACTATTTAAACTTTGGTGCCCTGTTGTGATAATGCTTGGGATGGGATACACCACAAAGAGGTAAAACACTGTACTGACATGGAGCCTGTGTGGTCCTGATGCCTAAATTTTTAAAAGAATGGGGTCACAAGAACATAATTTGTGGGACCTAGCACAAAATAAAAATGAGGGGTCTTTTGATAAAGAATTATGAAGAATTTCAGGTGGCAACAGCAGAGCATAAAGCACATTCGAGGCCCTTCTCACTTGTAGAGCTGGTGTGACTGCTTAGGTCACGTGTCCATGAAGTTGGTCCTGACCGCAGTCATGCAAGGGTTTCCAGCCATTTCTGGAAGAGAAAGCAGATGCCCGGGGAAGACACAGGGTGAGGCAGAGGAATTGCATGACGCCTGTGGAGATGGGGAGCAGGAGACTGGAGTTAGAGCTGACTTTCTTGACCCTTCTTTCTCTCCACTTTGTTATTGTGCTTCTCCTGCCCCACCCCCTGCACCCCCAGAATAGAGAGCAGTGAAGGGTTGGCGTGTCCCTTGGGATATATGGGCCATGATGGGTTAAGAAAGAATGCCAAGGATGCCACCAACATGCCCCCCCCCCCCCCCGCCCCCGTGCAGAACAGGGAAGAGTCTGAGAAGTGCCAGGCTGCCTGGTAGCAGCAGGTCACCCCAGGAACCTACCAGAACTTAGAGTTGATGCCATTCTCCCCCTTTAGTGCATCTTTTTCTTCAGGGGCTTCCTTTTTTTTTTTTTTTTTTTTTTAAATGACATATATTATTTTTCTGTGGAAAAGTTTTTTCTTGGAAAAAACTTGGATTTTAAAAAAGATTTTATTTAGGGCGCCTGGGTGGCTCAGTTGGTTAAGCGACTGCCTTCGGCTCAAGTCATGATCCTGGAGTCCCGGGATCGAGTCCCACATCGGGCTCCCTGCTCGGCAGGGAGTCTGCTTCTCCCTCTGACCTTCCTCCCTCTCGTGCTCTCTGTCTCTCATTCTCTCTCTCTCAAATAAATAAATAAATAAATAAATAAGATTTTATTTATTTGTCAGAGAGAGAGAGCACAAGCAGGGGGAGTGGCAGAAGGAGAGGGAGAAGCAGGCGCCCCACTGAGAAGGGAGCCCCATGTGGGACTCAATCCCAGGACCACAGGATCATGACCTGAGCCAAAGGCAGACACTTAACCGACTGAGCCACCTAGGTGTCCCAAAAACTTGTATTTGATTAAAAAAAAAAAAAAAGGGTCCCTAGGTTTTCATTAAGTGCCTACCAGCTGGCAAGCTCCTTGGGAGCCAGGAGCGTGTCCCAGGCGTCTTGGTTCCCTGTTCCCAGTACAGTAGTAGGCCCACAGACAAAGTGAGGTACAATTATGTTGAAAAATTGGACAGAATTCTTTCTGACATTTGTTCTGAAACTTCAAATATTCCCCATAGTGTCTAGCACAATGTCATTGTTTAAATATTTTAAATATTTTAAAAGAAAATAGCTAATTTGAGGCACACATTTGGGTAATGAGCTAAAGTTTTGCTAGTATTATTATGGAATTTTTCTAGTTATAATAAAATCTTTTGCTAGAATATGTGTGTAAAAAAATTTAAGACCTTTGAGATTTAATTTGACACAAAGTCACTGTGTGATCTGGGTAGCCAGTTAATAAGTCTGGGACTTCTTTTTCACATTCATTAATTTGTCTTTTATTTTTTTATTTTTTAAAGATTTATTTATTTATTTATTTGAGAGAGAGAGAATGAGAGAGAGCAAGCACATGAGAGGGAGGAGGGTCAGAGGGAGAAGCAGACTCCCTGCCGAGCAGGGAGCCCGATGCGGGACTTGATCCAGGGACTCCAGGATCATGACCTGAGCCGAAGGCAGTCGCTTAACCAACTGAGCCACCCAGGCGCCCATTAATTTGTCTTTTAACTGAGTAATCAATTAACACCCATTTATTGAGTCAGGCTTTGCTAAGCACAGAGGATCTTCACACATACAAATACACATAGGTACTAGTTCTTACCTTATCAATTGGTGCTCAGGGACATGTAAAGAAAGGACAGTGTGATTATGACATGTACCCCTCCCCCCGCCCCAGCCTAAGGAGTTGAGACAGATTTCACAAAGAGGGTACACCTGAGGAGTATCTCCAGGAGTGGTGGATGGGCTCCCCAGAAATGGCCTCAAACTTCTTCTAAGTATGTGGGTCAAAATGGAAGAATCCCTGAAGTTCCATGCAGAGCTCATAAAAGATGGCCTAAAAATGTTTGGGAGCAGCACACATTTCCACTGACCCTCTTTTTTTCTCTCAGGCACTCAGCTAGCTCCTATTCCAAGACTGAACTATTTTGACCACATGGCTCTGTTTGTTGTGGTGAGCAGACTGTCCTTAATATTTTTATTAAGGAGCATAATTTCTGTCCTCACCACCCTCTGCCCTCGCATACTGCTTTATTCTTTTCACTCCACTTTCTCTTTTAAAAGATCCTTGAAAAAGCCTTGTTTTACAGAACCCTCTTGAGGAAGAGCTAATTAGTTTTCTCAGCAAAATTAAAGGTGAATCATCTTTGAAACTCATAGACCTTTACACATTTCTGAATTCTGCAATTTCCAGTAAGAGTCCCTTATCTTCTGATGAAATTTTTTTGCTGGTAGTCATTTGTAATGCAAACAGATTGCTTAACTCTCTCTCCAGAGGGTGGAAGATAATCTGTTTCCAGAGAAACCATGTAATACTTAAGACTTTTATGATTACATTAATTTGGGGGAACATTTTAGTGTGACCCTTTTTTAAAAGAAAAAGGGTATAAAGTTTCATCCTTCTGATTCTTTATAGTCTAAGAACTTGTTTAAAAAAAGGAGGCTCCTGAAGACCCAGAGTTCCTGCAATGGGCGGTTTTAACCTTGAACAACAATTCTGTGTTCTCAAAATGGCTACAATGGAACCTTTGAAGCTTTGTGGGAATAAAAAGTACAGCAACTTCTTAGAACCTCAGGTTCTCTATCTACTAAACTAAAGCGTTAACTCCCATCCCATGATGCATGATTATGTCGCTTCAGTTTTATTCCCTCAACATTGTTTTGAATAATGGGAGTAGGGGGCATGGATAGGTGGGGGATATCCCACGTATGGGTTTTATTTGTTTTTATGGTGTGACACACATGAGTGTTTAATAAGGGTCTTTTGGTGAGTGCTTGTGTCATTATTGAAGGAAGAAGGGATTATTGAAGGCAGCACAGAGACTATTGAGTTTTGTGCTTCCCTGGTGCAAAGATACCTCGCCCTTCATCTCCCAAATGGGAGTGGGGGTTGGTTGAAAAAGCTCAGAGAAATAGGTTTGAGGGGAGGCTGACACTCTCAGCCTCCTAGGGAACTGCCATGGACCCTCCTGCCCCCCATAGTCTTTACACAATTGGGGCAAAGAATGGTTTTGGTCTATTTTGTGGCATTGCTCTGTCCCCTTCCTTCCCCATCACCTCTGCCTGCAAAATTTGAACTCCATGAGCAAAAGATGCTGCTACCCATACTCAGCAGGTTTAGGACAGCTGAGAAGGTTGAAATAATTCAGGTTTGATTCTCTCCCCTGCACCCCCTGCATATTTATCCATGGATTTAAAAGCAAAATCCTAAGAGTTATCGAAACAGGGTTTACTTGGTAACCGTCACAACTGCTAGGGCACGAGTGTTCCCTCAGTGTCCCTTCCCCCGTGTGGAAACTTTCTTTTAAATATTGCTTCCACCGCTAACCTAAAGACAAAATAAAGGTGAAGCATGATGACAAATTCCCAAGAAATGTTTCACAATTCGCTCCCTCAGAGTAAGGTTTAGTGGGCTGTTCACTTGCAAAACAAAAACCATCCTCCTCAGCATAATTCGCTTTTGTTTTTCTCCCTGTAATTTACTGCCTGGTTAGGGTTTAATAACACAATATACTCTAGTTCACTGCCCCCATAAAGCTTGCAGGCAGAGAAAGAGCTACAGTCGGATATGTGCCCACTCTGGGTAAAGAGATGAAATCCTGAAGTTTAGTCTTGGTGGCAGAGGAGCTGTGAAATGATAAGACAAATCAAGTTTACCGGACATTTTTGCTGAGATCAGGTTGCTAGACACTCAAACACTGCAACCCCCCTGGGGGCCTGTTTCATTCAGCACACTCCACTGCTCTCACTTGGTTTCATTTCTGAACATTTATTCGTGTTGATTGTTAGTATCAACTGATGCAATATTGTAAGCGATGACAGAGCTGAATAGTGCTTCCAGAGCTTTTCAAAACCGAGAACACTCTTGCATACCGGAGGGGTTAAATCTGGAGTGATTTCAACGTGGTCTTTCTTTTTTTTAAGAGAAGCATTTTTCACTTTGTGGGTGCTAAAGGGAGTATAGGATGTGATGGGGTGCAGGTCGTAGAATTATAGGAGACGCCTGTGTATGTGTCTGTTACAAAATGGGAGTTTTTATGACCTCAGGATAGGTTGATGAATAGACATTTGAATGCCTGCTGGAGAAGCAGCATCTTTTATTAGTTGTCTCCTGGTTTTTAAACTAAAAGATCATCTATGATCTGGTCCATTGAATTAATATCACATCACATGAATTAATATCACAATATAATTGAATGTATAATATCTCCTTTTCATAGACACTCTTCAGCATGAGGGCTGTTTGCAAGGCAAATCTGCTGGTGCTTAAAAAGCCAAACAAATGGGAAGAATCACAACAGGCGAGAAGAGCAGTAGTACATTTTGTGCACAGATGCTAGAATTACTAAATGCTGGAGCTAGCGGCTGAGCCCAGACCCTGTTAGCCAGAGTGCCTGGTCTCAAATCCCAACTTCACCACTTACAACCTCATGATGTGGTCAACTCAATCTTGTGCCTCAGTTTCCCATCCACTGGGTAATAGTACCCACCTCTTAGTTTTTTGTTTTCTTTTTTAAAGATTTTATTTATTTGAGAGAGAGCACAGAGGAAGAGGGAGAAGCAGACCCCCGCGGAGCAGGGAGCCCAGTGCGGGGCTCAATCCCAGGACCCTGGAATCATGACCCCAGCTGAAGGCAGATGCTTAACCAACTGAGCCACCCAGGTGCCGCGCAGTCTATACTTCCAGTCATGGTACAGCAGGGTACTTGAAAGAAATGTTCTGTCTCCTTCCATGGAGACAGGCCATCTAGAATATTGTAAGAGCTTCCTAAGTGATGTGTCCTTAGCCGTCACTCTCACTGCCCTCCTCCAGAGTAACCTTTCATACAGCTGTGGAGCCTCTTCTTCTAGTGGAAGGTTTAAGGTCATCAGTCTTGTAGTTAGCAGTTGAAAAACCTTCTTAAAGAAACGTCTGGACCAGAGAGCTTATTACAGGCTCTGTTTGTACAAGTCATCCGAGTGGGACTTGGGAATTGGTAACTCATTAGTAGTCACAGTGGTTGCAAAACCAGGAACATACCTCCAAAAACTGTACATTTTGTAAATGATACTAGGTTTTCATCACTGACCACAATCAGCATTGGATTTACTGTTATAGTTCTCAAGACTCTTGCTCGTTTCCAAAACAAAAAAGTGCTTTTACCTGAAGGGCAAAATGTAAATGTGTGACACGCGCTTGTCCCCAGGCAAGTGACTCACTGCAGATGTAGTGACAAGCTGTCTTTCAGTTTGGTAGTTGATCAGTGAACTGGATGTGGAACTGCAGGAAATTTGCAATGTTAGGAAATTAGATAAGCAAGATTATCTCTAAAATAAACCTCTACTTACTAAAATTACTACTGCAGCCAAAGTTAATGGCTATCAAAATTTGGAAAGAGTGTATTCATAGATCCAATTCATTCCCTCAACATTAATTTAATGAGCATTTACTACCAGTCTCTGCAAGGGTTGAGGATACAAAAGACAAGGAGATACTGTCCTTGCCCTTTGGGCATTTTTTAGTCTTTGGCTGAAACTGATCCTAAATAAATGCTTTCCAAAATAGAGCTGTAAGCAAAGTGTTAAGGAAGCACAGAAATTTGGAGAAACCTTTTCAGAAGATTAAACACTTAAAGTGGGTCTCAAAAGGTAAAAATAATTTCTGGAGAGAGAATAGGGTCAGGACATTCCAGAAACAGCCAGAGAGCATATATATAGAGGCAGAGAGAAGGGGCTGTATGGGCTGTGCTTGGGGACTTAGCTGGAGGGAACATTTCATTGAAAAGTGTAGTGAGAAATAAAGTTAGAAAAAGTAATTGGGTCCAAAGATACAGTTTTGAATACCCTCCTGATGGGTTTAAACCCCACCCTAAGGCAAAATGTCATCACACATTTTTAAGAAGAATGTGACTTGGATAAATGTCTTTGAAAGCTGACTTGGGAGATAGCCTGGGCTATGGATAAGGATGGGGAGAGTCTGGGCATTGGGGAAGTAGGTTGGTCAGCTCAGGCTCTATAACAAAAACCACACTGCGTGGTTTAAACAACAAATATTTTTTTCTCATGGTTCTGGAGGCTAAGAAGTCCAAGATCAAGATAGAGGGTGATTTGGTTCTTGGTGAGGGCTCTTTTCCTGGCTTTCAGATGTCTGCTTTCTCACTATGTCTTCACAAGGTTGAGGGGGCTGAAGAGGAAGGGGGTGTCTGTGTCGCAGGAGAACACTCTGGTCTCTTTTCTTCTTGGGAGGACACTAATCCCATTGTGGGCCCCCCCCCCCATGACCTCACCTAAACCTAATTACCTCCCAAAGGCCTCACCTCCTAACACCATCACGTTGGGGGTTAAGTCTTCAACACGTGAATGCTGGAGGCACACCAACATTGAGGGCATGACAGAATTAGAAGGCCCCTTAATAACGAAGGCATTAAATAGCAGGGTTAGAATTAAGGTTGAGATGGTTACGGTGGCAAGAGAGAGCTCCTACACAATGTTAATAGATCTTAGATGACCGATTAAATGTGAGGGGGGATAGAACTAAGGGTTAGAGTTAAGGATTAAAACTGCCTGTGTAATGATTAAATTCACCTAAGTTCACTCTGTGTGATGTGGGTCTTGGTTCTTAAATTCTCTGTACCTCGGTTTTCTGATCTGTAGAGCGGGGATAATAATTATACCTGCCTCTTACAGAAATTTTGAAAGTTAAATGTCATAAGGTGTAGAAAGCATGAAGAACAACGCTTGCTATTTAGGAAGACACTACATGTCAGTATTTTATTACCCGCTATAACAAATAATAGTATTAACTACATTTTTGAATTGATTCTTTCAGATTGGTAACATTTGAAATTCTGAGAGTCAGGATTTGTGTGGAGAGCCATTATATGATTTTTTTTTCTTTGTAAAAATCTTGTCATTTATTTTTTGTTTCAAGCGCTTTGTTATCATGGGATAGCCTTAATTCAAAAAATTTGTTTATTTTCTAGCTTTCAGTGAATCAGACATAAGAATAATAGCCAAGAATTGTAAAGTGTTTTCCAATTTGTTATTTTTTATCAGTTTTACATATATCATTTAAAAAAACTCAGATTGCATGTTCTGATGGAAAATAGTCCCTTGCCTCTTCCTGCCCCACCTTCACCCCCACTCTCCAGCATCACTTTGATTAACTTAAGGTGAAGCTGTAAAGTTACCTGTTTCTACTTTGTAAATCATAATTATTTAGGGGGAGATGTTTTGAGATTATGTAACTCTTCCACCTCTCATGACAAACTCAATTTATTCACTTTTTAAAATCAGCATGGACACCTATTTTCTCATCTTACTCAATTGATTCACAAATTGTTTTGATACTTAAATGGTCTCTGATTTTGCCAGTGGGGTCCCTTTAATGTAGCTTCTGTGTTCTTTTGACATGTCCACGTCAGTTTTTGAGCACTTTCCTACTTTTTGGAACAAAAGGACTCATCATGTTCTTTTCCTGCCCTAGCTCTAAAGTCAGTCATTTCCCCGAGGGGCCCGATTGAGTAGAGAATGATTAGTAGAAATTAAGGTTTGGTTCTAGGTTTCTAGGTAATACTTGCTGCTTTTGTCCAGGCTCAGTGTCCCAGACCCTTTCAGTGGACAAGCACATACAGATGCGTTTACACCTGTTCGCACCTCTGTTCCTCTATCTACTTATCATCTACCTTGAAAATTATGAATTTATTGTCTTCAATTCCAATCAAGCCCACAGAGTTCAGTCTAGGATTCCCCCTTTCCAATTTGTAACTCTTCAGGAACGAGAAACCAGGCTCCCATTATCCTTAATATATTTATGTATTTGATCAATCTCTCGCTCTTCCTCCTCCAGATGCCCTCTTCAGCCCATTGAGACTCTGACACCCCATAGCCAGGTCTTTATCTCTCCTGATGCCCCCATGGGTGCCCTCCTTACCTCTCTGGCGATCCATCAGCCGGCAACAGCAGCCCCCACCTCCAGCTCTAATACCCGCACCATCAGGCCCCCCTCCGCCCCCTCTGGACACCTCACTTATTTGTCTCACTTAGTAGTTCTTACACCAAATTGTTCCAGAAGGAAAGGGAAAGAGGCAACACAAACTTCCTGAATTTTCTTAGGGCATTTTGCTCGTGCTATTTCTAGCATCTCCAGTAATGAGATTTCACCTAAATTGACTGATCAGAATAACTCAGCACACCCAGACATGTGGCCAACTGCGGGCTGCATTCAGACACCAGTTCATGCTTTGCAGTAGTCTCTCTTTCTCTTCCTGTCCATTAGCACAACAGGAAGCCAAGCAGTGGGTAATTGGATAGGGCCTCCTTTTACTTCTAATGAGCATTAAGTTAGTGGTAATGATTAAGAAGAGGGTGACTTACCTAACAGTTTCAGATCTTGTTCTAAAGTTTCTTTGTATCTAACTAGGTTTCCATTTCAAAATCACTTAGGTATGGGATTGGAATTTGGCTTAATGAGATCTGCTGGTCCAGCTACCTTAGCCGCCTTCTCATTGGTTCTAGGATGTGATTCAGAAATACGTCACTTCTACAAAAGAGATTAATATAATATGATATAATATATATAGAATGTGGGCCATTTGGACTTTAGACATGCTGTTATCATTTCCTTCTTTTGACAGAGGAAATTCCACCCACATCGTGCACAGTCCCTTGAACATACAATTATTACAGTAATATATGACTTTAGCACCTCTGTTTTGAAGAACCAGTTAGGAGCAATGGGTTGTATGTTTTCCTTTTTTTTTTTTTTTTTTTTTGGGTAATACCAATTTTTTTTTTTTTTTTTTTTTTTTTTTTTTAAAGATTTTATTTATTTGAGAGAGAGAGAATGAGAGACAGAGAGCATGGGAGAGAGGAGGGTCAGAGGGAGAAGTAGACTCCTTGCTGAGCAGGAAGCCCTATGTGGGACTCGATCCCAGGACTCCAGGATCATGACCTGAGCCGAAGGCAGTCGCTTAACCAACTGAGCCACCCAGGCGCCCCTGAAACTGGCTTTTTGATGTCAGGAATGCACTTGCTGTCTTCAGGTTCTGATAGGAACTGTTCCTGGAGCCTCTCCTGGTTGCCTTCCAGAATGAGGACATCTAAGATACTCTCTGGATTCACTAGCCGTTGTCTTGGTTCAGACAAAACCTTGCTTTACTTAGCAGGGAAGACTTGTCCTATTTTTTTCTTTTCCCTGTGTTTTCCTCTCCTGGTTTTTTTTGTGGTCCATCAGAGTGAAGAAATATCCTACAGAAATATCCTTGACAGAAGATCTTGTGTGATAGAAATAAAAACTAGGAGCCCAGGTACAGGTGAGGACTCTGGAAATGGAATCAGGAGATTTGGGATTTGGTCGTTGCCTTTGTGGCTAATAAGCTCTGTAGAATGTTTGGAAGTTTCTTAAGTGCTTTAGGCCACTTTAGGAGGTGAGACTAGATCAGCAGTTCCTACAGCCCTTTGTAGGTACCCCGGGGCTGTAGTCACTCAGAGCTGACCTACAGCTTTGGTGCAGGTGATAGTTCGGGGGAACCGGCGGCATAGTCACTGACAAGGATGTGAAGGAAGCTTTGCTCCGAGAATCTCCATTGTCTTTCACGCAGAACAGTGGCAGCATCTCTACGTTCATATGTTACAATTTATGTTCTTCAAGGATCTTTTTGTTTTGAAGGGCTCTCCTACAATAAAATGAAATCAAATCAAATCAAAGCTTTGAGACTCTTGAAGGCCCCTTTAGTGCCACATGTTTAGTGGTTTCCTATGAGATTTATGTATCTCCCAGGCTGGGTCACTTTGTTCCCGGACATGAGACCAGGCTGTGTCCGTCCGAGACCGAAATTCCCTCCATACTTTGATAAAAAGCAGGGTAGCCCAGCAGGATGTGAACTTCTATTTGCTGGCGCTTTGTTCACACAGGTATGAAGATGAAAAGAGAGGGAGGTAGCAAAGGAAGCATGGTTTTCGATGTCAGTCGCTCTACTCCCCCTGCATTTCCTTTTCTGTTAAGGGAAACTCCCCCAATCTCTCTGAAGAGCAGCAGTAGTGCCCAAGGCCCCCACATTTTTTTCTGGTGCTTTTCTGAAAAGCAGTGTGGCAGCAACTCAGCAGGGGGCCCAGATGCTGCATTTTCTAGTCTCAGAGCTATCTGATTAGGACAGAAAGGAACAAACTCCCCACAGGGAGATCACCAGAAACTTAGTGATTTACCCCATTAATTGTGGGGAGCACCAGGACTCTTCTACCCCCAGGACTAACTAAATTTATTTCAAAAATGTTTGCTTTGGAGTAACGGTGGCTGAGATTTGGTGGTATCTTTCTCTGATACAAAATAACTGTCTAGAGAATGATTTGTGTGGTGGAGGTAGGAGAGAGCAAAGATGATAAGAGATGTACAAACCAACATTCAATATTCTAAAACCTTCAACAATTTACCTAACATTATTGGGTATTGAGTCTACTAGGGGCTACATATATCTTTTACTTTTTGTAGAACACTCAGTTTTCAAATAATTTAAGACCAACACCAGATTAAGAGGAAATATATTGGTAGATAACTGTCTTTGTTACTCAAAAGATTATTTAAGAAATAATGAAAAGTTGTTCCTCCAATCCCTCTTAGAACACATGGAAATACTCAGTAGAAGAGCTTGTTGAGTGCATTTCCTTCTCTGGAGATCACAATCTAAGCTGACCGTTTTGGGGGAACTGCTGCTTAGCGGCACCTGCCTGGATGAGGTAATGTCAGATCCACGGTTTTCAGACTTATCAAATGCATGGAGTATTAAAATAAAATGAAAAATAGTGACCAACTATGGTTCAATGGTTGAATTTATGTGTCAACTGGACTAGGCTATGGTGCCCAGTTGTTTGGTCAACACCAGACTAGGTGTTGCTGTGAAAGTATTTTTTGATGTGGTTAATATTTAAATAAGTAGACTTTGAATAAAGCAGACTCCGTAGTGTAGGTGGGCCTCATCCAATCAGTTAAAGGCCTTGAGAGAAAAGACCGAGGTTCGCTGAAGTGGAGGGGATTCTGCCTCCAGATTGCCTTTGGGTTCAAGACTGCAACATTAAGTCTTTCTGGAATTTCTAGCCTGCCCTACAAATTTTGGACTTGCCAGCACCCACAATTGTGTGAGCCAATTCCCTAAAATCAATCAATCTCCTTTCTGTGTATGTGTGTGTGTACATATATATACATAATACATATTCATACACATACATACATATATACATATTTATACAAATATGAATGGATACAATATATATTAAACATACTGGTTTTGTTTTTCTGGAGAACACTAAGTTAATCACCAACATAAGATTGTGGTTTTAATTTTTTACCAAATAAGGACTCAAAATTAAACAAATAAATAAAAAACAAACAAACTACCATCTACTGCCACCATCACATTTTGAAAGAAAGAACAATTTTCCACTCCCATTATAGGAAAGCTATAATCTCAGGATACATGGCAGTTCTGCTGTTGGAATACATGTTGTTCTACTACACAGATTATCACACTGCTTGACATTTTCATTTTCCATGCACAGGTGCAAATGTCCGAGCCAGGTATCAGGACCTGAGCTGCAGGCAACCCAACTTCTGATTGTGTGGCAGAATCATCCCACTGTTACTCTGAGAGAAATAATTTTCCCTGATATAAGTCTATGGGAGAGTAATAAGGTGTCAAGACTTACGGTCTTTTTTTTTTCCCTTTCTCCAGACAGTACATAGAGAATCGTATAGCTGTTTATGAG
Source organism: Neomonachus schauinslandi (assembly GCF_002201575.2). Taxonomy (NCBI): domain Eukaryota; kingdom Metazoa; phylum Chordata; class Mammalia; order Carnivora; family Phocidae; genus Neomonachus; species Neomonachus schauinslandi. The sequence goes on along the minus strand of NC_058403.1, from coordinate 25,341,157 downwards.
CTAGGTTGATTCTGCTGTCTTTTCTTTTTTGTCACAGATGATCATAGAAATATCTTGCTGTAAAATCACCTCACAGTTTCTTCTTAAATGAAACCACACTTCCTTTATGTTCTTTTCAGCTCATTTCTGCTGTTCATACCGGGGGCTGGGGAGATTTTCCTTCGCAGGCTTCTTAAAATTTATGATCCTTTTAGGGTATGGGCTGGCAGTTCCCCTAAAGACCACCGAGTTCATTGCCACTCTTCACAGATGAGAGCACAGAGGCTAAGAGAAGAGAGGTAGAGCGGTGCCCAGCAGTGACCAAGGAGGGTTAAAACCCAAGTTCTCGAATGCAGTGTAGCAATGGCCTTCCTCTTCAGAACTTCCTCTTCTGCCTCCATCACTTCCCATTCTGTTGCCTCTTTTCCCTAGAAGTGCCCCCCTCTTTTTACATTGCCTTCTCTTTGCTTCGAAGTTACAGATCTGAAACTGTGTGTAGCTACGCCTTGGCTTTGCTTCACATTCTGTATACCGACTAGCTTCTAATAAGCTGCTTTTTTGTGGGTTAGACACGTCCCACTTCCCTCTGCTGAAGCTTGATAACCAACTGACCTAGAAGGGCTTGGCCTTCACAACAGTCTTAGTCCACTCTTCAAATGAAAAGAATTGCTCGAAAATTTTGCTTGAGTTAAAGCTACAGAATTCATTTTTTCCCGCAACACACTATTTGTAGTAGCTCTTCAAATTTCTTTTGTCCTGTGTTTGAAATTTTATCTCTTGGGTAAAGTTTTTGTGAATTTCCTTTTTGAGCCACAAATTTATCTGAGTTTCAGATTTCGATTTTCAGTAGTGATTTCAGTTTAGTTTACTCCAATTGCAAAAACAGTCCTACTCTGTATTTACAGCAACAAAATCTAAATGCAAATGGAGAAATTCAATCAATGGCAAGTCATGGACCCCAATCTCTATCTCTTCTAAACAGTCTGGCAGGCCTGTCTCTTGCAGCCAGGACCTCTCTCTCACTCCTCAGAAAGCATCTATTTAGCACTTCACCACTTCTGAGCCTCTGACCCCATCATCTTTTCCTTTTCTCTCAAAAAAATAGAATCAGCCGGGTGGGGGCTTTCTCAGCTTACTCCCTTAAACACATTCATCTGCAGTTTTGCCTTCTCTCCAATGTGAAAGCCTGAGATGATCCTAAACTTCTTCAAAGACAAACCATTCTAGATGTGCTATTGTGTTCTGCCTCTTCAGTACTTTACTCCTTTTATGATGACTACTTCTCCATCTGTAGTCTTTCCACTAGATCTGTCCTTAGTATTTATGCATGATCAAGTACTTCTTGACTTAAAAACATAACCTTGGGTCCACATCCAGACTTCAACTTCATTTATGGTTAAAATTCTTAGAGATCACACCCCGGGTCCACTATCCTCTTTACCCACACTTCAATTCATTTTGATCTACTTTTGCTCCTATAGGTCCATTAAAACTGTTCTCATTGAATTTTTGGTTGCTAAATCCAATGGACATTTTTCAACCCTTATCAACTTAACCATGGGGTGGACTCCTTTTCAGTTGACCAAGAAAGTCTTGTTGGCTTTTGTATCCCTTGGCCCAAAGCCTCCGGGTCTTGTAAGAGTTCCTGGCACTTAACCAAGTCTCAATTTGATGAAAAAAAATTTTTTTTAAATGGGGAATAGGAGCCAAATGGTGAAGGCTTTTAACACTGAGGTCTGAGAATTAATTTTCATTTTATGGACAGTGGTCATCTAGAAAAGTATGAGCAGGGAAGTAATATTGTCACATCATTTGGGAAGTAAACTCTGGGGCAATGGATGGTTTAGAGCAGTGGTTTGCGAAGTGCTATGTAGACCAGCAGCATCAGCATCACCTGGGAATTTGTTAGATAAAAGTTTATAGGTCCCACCCCTGACCTATTGATTCAGAAACTCTGGAGGTGTGGCCAAATGATGTTATGTCTCATGAAATTCAGAAGAACCAGTGGTTTGGAGAAGAAACAGAGACAGAACCAGTGTGAGTTATCAAAGGCCTGAAATGGTCATGGAGGTGTTGTGAAGAGTGGGAGACCAGGAGAAATGTATTCAATCACTGGATGAAGGCCTTAGGCATTTCTTGGATAACAACTGATTTACTCTTAGAGAACATGCAGTCCTAGTGCTGCCTCTGAAGTCTCATTCGCATATTCATTCAACAGATGCTTACTGGGCTGAAGGTCATTTAGTATTAACAGGGAGCACATGGGCAAAAGCCCTGAGCTAAAGTTATGATCTTCACTGTTTCTATAAGATCATCTCTTCCAAGATCCCGCTAGATACAAACTGTGAGCACTTTCAGTAATTAGTGGAGAACAGTGAGAGGTTCTCTGATGTCACCCCAAGTCTGAACAGTGAACATCTTTTAACAGGAAAACAGACATCCACATTACCAAAAGGTTTATTTTCTTTTCAGAATTTTCCCATTTTCAGTTGACCCAACAGGCAGACCATGTGGTCCTAAGGGCTCTCAGCAGTTCACTTTTAGGAACCAATTTTATTAAGATCTCAGAGCAAGAGAGCATTGGACATGGACCCAGTGGATGAAGTGAGGAGTAACTGAATTCTCAGTTACAAACCAGGGAAAGCAACTAGTTGACTTAGGCTGAAAAGGAATTTATTCAATGGGCAGAGAGCACCCAGAAGGCTTGGAAACCAGCAGGAACAAAACCTACAAGATTCATGGGCAGATTTACACAGAGCAATGGCTCCTCAATACCAGGTGCCAGGAGCTTACCTGCTGCCCCTACTCGGTATTGGATACTGGATGTTTCTCCTATTGATGGACACCGCTGCTCTCAAGATGGATCCTCCCCTACCCCGATTCTCTGTTTTGCCGATCAAGGTAGGGTGTCTCAGATGCAAGAGAGGTTGGGATTAAGTGTTTGCTTCTAGAGGTAAAGGTGGTTTGTGCCATTTGAACACAGGAATGGAATTCAGATGCAGAGCACCAAAAAAAAAAAAAAGAGAAAACCACTAATACAAACTTGCAAGTTGTGTAATTTAAGATCGTAGTGATCTAAGATGCCATCTAGATCAGATCCCAGAAGTAAAACCTTTTATGAATAACTCAGAATACCAATATATGTGATATAAAAAGGACATTATTCTGCATGCTGCTCTCCTTCCTTTCTATCCTACACATGTACACCTACTTGCTAGGCTCTAAGATAACCTGCAAAGAATTCCAGGCCCTATAAGGACATTTATTTATTTATTTTAAAGATTTTATTTATTTGACAGAGAGAGACACAGCAAGAGAGGGAACACAAGCAGGGGGAGAGGGAGAAGCAGGCTTCCCGCGGAGCAGGGAGCCAGACGCAGGGCTTGATCCCAGGACCCCGGGATCATGACCTGAGCTGAAGGCAGATGCTTAACGGCTGAGCCACCCAGGTGTCCCCCTATAATGACATTTAAAGATGAGGAAGAACAAATCATTTTATAAATAGTTTGAAAATTCCCATGAAGGCTTGGGAACTGGGCAGGAACAAAGGTGATAAAGGAGCAGTAGGCTTGCATTTTACCCACTCTTTGCTCTGGCTCGGTGAATTCAGGCTTAGAAAAGTGAAGTGACCAATTTCCCTTAACATCACAAAGTAGTTAAAGCTAGACAGGAGAACAATGTTATTTGTGGTCTGATGCTCTTTCGTACTTTCTCCAAACCAGACTCTCTTGGTCTTCATTGCCTCCTCTGGAAAACAAAGTGGTCTTAGACTGTTAGACATTCAAAAGACCTTCAAGGATGATTACTGTTCTCTTAGCAACCCATTAAATGTTCCAGTTCTCCAACATCCCTTGTTTTGTATTCAGCCTCTTATCTTTTGTACAACTGTCCTTGTTTCCTAGTTTTAAGCTATCACAAAAGCATATACATTACTTTAAAAATCATTTGTGGGGAAAAATAGTAATGTAAATAGTCGGATTCATGATGCTAACCACAAGTGACCTTGCATACTTTAACTTCTATTTTTTTTTTAAATTTATTTCTTATGTAACCTTCCAGGGTTTCATTATGCAAACAATAACAAAGATATTTATTTCCCCTCTATACTCTAAATTTTTTTTTTTTTTTAATATTTTATTTATTTGAGAGCGAGCGAGCACGAGCAGGGGTGGGGGAAGGACAGAGGGAGAGAATCTCAAGGAGACTCCACACCCATTACACAGCGTGCAGCCACACTCGGGGCTCAGTCTCATGACCCTGAAATCATGACCTGAGCCGAAATCATGACCTGAGCCGAAATCAAGAGTAGGATTTTTTTTTTTTTTTTAATATTTTTTATTTATTTATTTGACAGAGAGAGAGAGAGACAGCGAGAGCAGGAACACAAGCAGGGGGAGTGGGAGAGGGAGAAGCAGGCCTCCTGTCGAGCAGAGAGCCCGATGTGGGACTCGATCCCAGGACCCTGGGATCATGACCTGAGCGGAAGGCAGACACTTAACGACTGAGCCACCCAGGCGCCCAAGAGTAGGATGTTTTAACCGACTAAGCCACCAGGTGCCTAACTCCTTCCCTCTATACTATATATGCTGTTTTGTATTTTGATTTTTTTCACCTAATGTATTTTTTTAAGATTTTATTTACTTAGGGAGAGAGAAAGAGAGCGAGAGCACAAGTAGGGGGAGTGGCAGAGAGAGAAGCGGGCTCCTTGATGTGGGACTCAATCCAGGACTTGGGATCATGACCTGAGCTGAAGGCAGGCACTTAACCAACTGAGCCACCCAGATGTCCCTAACTTCTATTTTTAATTTTCTTTTCAGAGCCAATTTAAACATATTCGCAACAGCTTTATTCATATTAGCCCCAAACTGGAAACAATTCAAATGTCCATCACACGTGAATGGATAAAAAGTTCTAATACATTCCTACAATAAATGAACACATCAGAAAAAAAAAAGAGGGCACAAACTAGTGATCTTTGTGTTACTATGGAAGAATTTCAAAGCATCCAGTAGAGTGAAAAAAGCCAGAGGCAAGTGACTATAGTATATCCTCTATGATAATATTTATGTAAAGTCCTGAAGCAGCCAAATGCAAATTACAGGGCTAGAAATCAGAACAGTGGAAGGGAAATGGGGAGTCAGGCAGACACTGGCAAGGGACACAAAGGTTGACGGTTAGCCAGTTATGTACATTTGTTAAAACTCAAACACCACACTTAAAATCTGTGTATTTACTGTATGGAAAGTACACTCCAATTTAAAAAGTTGCACAGTTATCTGGTCAGCCACAGGAATCTTATTTCCTGTTTCTGGGCTCTTGGGACACAGGCGGTAATAACTATCAATGAGAGACTTTCACAAAACATTAAGATAAACTGTTAGATAATGATGGTTAAGTATAGATTCCCTAAGCCTGCAAAACCAGACCCTTCTTATAGGTCAAAAAAAAAAAAAAAAAGAACATTTAAAAATATACACTGAAGCTAACAGATCTAACAAAATATTTATTTTATTGTTGTAAAATTAAAAATAGTAGACAAGCATCATAGTTACAGTTCCAAGGCAGAATACAAATATATAAATTATTGCAGTTTTAAAAGAAAAAATTGCCAAGTAATGTCTAAAACTCTTTTAAAACCAACTTGTTTTTCACCACTGCAGTTTCATTTTCTTTTTCCAAAGACCCTAGCACAATTCTGTAAAGTAAATTTCTAACAGCAAAGAGAGATCAAGTTCAATGACCACAGTATATGCTACTCAGATTTAAAACAAGGTTAACACACACATACAAACCATAAAAGTAGAGATGATGGCATTTAACAGAAATCACAATGGAACACTTTCTAAACTCTTTTGGAGACAGCAGAATGGAAATAAATATTCTACATGTTTCAAGAAAAACACATTTACTAAAATTCCTTGGAGGGGTGTGCAGTTGAGGGATGTTCAATGAACACTTTTTGGGGGGCGAGGGCTCAATATTCATCTTCATGATTTTTTGGTTTTACTTTGGTAAGCTTAAAATTGTGTACTAATTCAGTATGCATTAGTAATTTGGACTCTTTTTAAACTAAAAAGAATAGGGAATGTATACGTTACAAACTAGGTGCTAAAAAAATCTTAGTGCTAGGGACTTGTTATGATTGGTTCATAGCAAGGTGACCAAATTGCTAAAGGAGTTAGATTAAATTATAACAAGAGCAATTAGGAAGGGATGAAGTGAATGCAGACACTGACGTGTAGGACAAAACCTCGTTATTCCACAGTATGAGAACCCTCCTCCAAGATCCCTTTGCTTGTGCCAGAGCCCTAGTACCTTATTATTCTGCTAAATAAACCCTTTCCCACCCCACCACCACAAAACTTAATGTGGCAAGAATAACCTGTTGAAGGTTTTATCTTTTACTGATTCTCACCACAAATTTCCTCAAGTAATTATTTCCACCAACCCAAAGTTAAAAATACAATTAAACACTGAAATGAAAATCAATTGCCCTTGCTTTACAGCTGCATCTGAACAAAAGATCTTTAAAAAGTTCGTAGAGTAGTAAACTTTTTATTAAGTACTTAAAAATACTCAAGATATCTTACTTTAGCATAAGCAGTATCTCAGTAAATCAGAAAAAAACACTGTAAGAACTTCACATTGTACCATTTGAAAATTTTCATGTCACAACCTAATTTTAAGGTCACCAACTGAACCTCCTTCTAAGCTACACAAATAATTTCTTTAAAAGTTCTTAAGTTTAGAGCATATACATTTTGAATTGCATTTTACAATATTTAATAACACAAGCAGATTTCTTCTAAAACAAAACAAACCAAAATAAAACCAAAATTGGTAAACATCAACACACACAAATAGATCTTCAAAAATTAATTTAAAAAAAACCAGCAAAAACTGACAAGCTTCAACAGTGTAAACACCAAGGTAAAAATATGTATCAACAAAACAAGTACTTTAAAACCATTTTCAGTGGTAAAGAATGTGATCAGATGAAAAACCCAAGAAATTTCAAGATGCCTGTCGAGATCCCAACAAAATAGAATATACTTTGACTATATTTTTGAAATCACTTTCCAACATGAATTTATTTTAAAAATAATTCTCAAGTGTATACAAAAATGGGCACTTTGTGGTGAAATGAGCATAAAATTTGAAGAACTAAGAACATTTCTTTGCTCCAATATCTAAGGAACTACATGATGGAACAAAACGCCACTATTCTGCTCTCTGCATCACCTGTTACTGGGTCCTAAGTGCATGCCTTATTTTTTTCCTTAAAGAAAAAAAAAAAAAGACTAATTTGGATATTAAATGCTACGATCAAAGGAAGACAATCTCAAATTAGAATAGATTTTTAGCTTAATTAAAAGTCTGAACAAATTTGAAAACTTGAATCTTGAAAGTGAATAGTCTCGTGTGATCAAAATTGCTTTTGACTTCAAATTGATTTTTTTAAACTCAATTTGTCTAATTATGAAATCTAACATGAAAAAACATTAGTCTTATTTCACTCCCCTTAATCATATAAGCTCTGAAAATGTTAGTAACAGCTGATAGGCAGTCTTCTCCCTTTTGCTGTTTCTGAAACTGATGGCATGTATGAGATTTTCTTCTAAACTTCCTCAAAAAGTACTAACAACTATACAGAAGAATAGCCAAGTATGGTAACCAATATTTGTAGTATTTCATCTTCTCTCAAGATGGAACTTCATTCTGTCCCTTATTCTTATTTTAGCATATAAAATAATTGCATATTCAATCAAGAAAACTAACATAGGAATCAGTTTACCAAATAGTTGGATAAACTGCTGTACAAAATCCTTCAAGAAAAAATTCTTTTACTACAATATTCATCCAAATAAAGTACTAATGTGAGTACCAGCACCACAGATATTTTTTTTTACAGCACCTTTCCTTTAAAGAGCTTAGGCAGAAATATCTAAATGGAATAAATCAGAATCCCGAATTATAAGACCTTAGTACATGCACCATCCCACCCAATTGTTCCAAACTCAATTAGTAAAGCTACATATTTGCCAGAAACAAAGCAAACACTTTTCTTTGGATTAACGCTGTTGCATTTAGGACTGCACCATATGGCTCATACTCTGGAAATATGCTACTACTGATATCAAATGCAATACATCCCAAACTTTTATGACTGTCCCTAAGTGATCTAAATAGAAGCACAAACGTGTGCAAACACACTGGCTAGTAACATTCTTGATGAATTATGCCAAAAAAGAGCAAAGTCAAATTAAAAAATGTGACCTAACAACTAAGCACTTACTAAGATATTTACTGCCATCATCAGGAAATGTCTTTACTCAACTTATAAAGTAAATTTATAAAGATTTTGATATTGCACACATTCAGTTTAAAGCTTATCAAAACTAAGGCAATGCATCCCCACTCCCTGGATTTTAAATTCATTTTGGATGACTCAAAAAATCGACAGAAATTGAAAACATTTTTCAAAAGCTCCAAAACCAGTTATGTCATACTTAAATCAATTGTGGTTATCAATTAATACTCTCAGGCAAATTTAACACATCTTAGCATTACAAAAAGTTGTTTTCTACTAGATAGAGGCATTTCTTTGCTTAGTCAAATACTGTTCGTGTGTTCAAGACTCAAATCTGACCCACGCGGGGGCAGGCTGCCAGATTTAAGATAGAAGTCATTCATATCTTTATGCACGAAGCTGCCAAGCTAATGGGCTTTTCTGCAGGTTCTTTCAAGCAAAGGATCTTACCTCATAAATACATTCTAAGTACCAACTAAAAACAGAATTTAGAGCCCATTTTAATTCTGCACTGGTTATGATTTTACTATGTAATACACTGTTAAAAAACGTATCTAGCTGTTCGAGATGACCTACTAGTTCAAAATTCTTTGGCAACATCACAGGCAACTTCCAAGAATATCCTTTCGAAATGGGCTTATTTTTTTGAACTAGAGTCTTACTTTTCTGTGTCAAGCAGTGTTCTCTTTCCTCCTTTAAATTCTAAAGTTTAGAAAAATACCTCACAATGCCTTCTTTGGGTACAAATTTCAGTGATGCTGCTAAGAGAATTTGGACAGTTTAAGGATTCTTGAACCTGTATCTGAAGCGGCAAACAGAAGAATTTGAAGCTTTTTTCAAAGATCGGACAACAATTTTGCAGCACATTCAATTTGACAGATATTACGTTTGACTTGGAAGTGAGGCTTGACTTACTCTGTCCAAATTCTAACACATCAAAGTCATTAGAATGAAAATAATAATGAAGTAGAAGAGGCTTTTACTTCTATGGAGACAAGGTGACATATGAAAACTAGATTAGCATTTTCTTTCTGAACTCAGAACTGCTTTTGTTAGAAAAAAATAATGTACTTTTTTTTCCTTGGATACTTGCTTTAAAAAGTTATTAACTCCTCTTTCATATAAGAGTTATTAGAAGTCAAAACAATTCAACTAGATAGAGATCTACTCCAAAATACATTTATCTTTGGAAAACAAGATAATAGTAAAAAGAGCATATTAAGAGAATAAAATGCAGGGATCTGAAATATGGATGAACATATTCACACAGGAAAGTGTAAATATACAGAGGCATTCAAATACACATTTATAAAGAGAACGGAAAGGTACCTAAAATAGCATTTTTATATATAAAATTTTCATATTAAAATATTGCTCATAATAAATAAGAGGTGTATTATGAATTCCATTTCCCTCTTAAAATTATCTTTAGTAGTTCAGACTAATCTAAGGAGTTTTTAAAAATTTTCTGTTTTGACAGGTGAATTACATTAAAATATGTTTAATAAAATCACACTGTAACAGTAGTCACATGTGGTAAGTTAGGGAGGGCCATTTAGTAATTATGGGAAGAAGATTCCCAAAATGAACCAAAATGATTAATTCTAGAAGACTAGAGCGTAACGATCTGCTTTATTTGACGAAGATGTTAGATACTGCCTTCAGCTTTGCAAATTTAATGACCATAAAAAAATGGACCACAACTTTCTTCAACTTCTTCAAAGTTGGCATGTCTGGCAGACCAATAAATGGTAGGGGCATGAGGGCAAAGGACGTAAGTGTAAGTTTAGTTTAATTGTTTATGGGTAGGTGTGACTTCGTTCCTGTTCGCCCCACTTGCAGACATGGTAACTTGGAATAGTTCTTGAGAAGCTGTTCGATGGCAACGTGGCGGACGTGGAGCTCTGAGGCCAAAGAATCTTTTTCTTGCACTTGGTGTGTTAACTCTTCAAAAACTTCTGTAAAGATTTAAAAGGTAGTTAAATACATAAATGGGTTCAATCAGTATCTACAATGGCTTATGGACAGGAAGTGCCCATTAATATCTAGGTCTGGAAACCCCTCTAAGAGGCTTTGGAATCAGACTACCTTCATTTCTGAATTCTTGTTCCTACGCTTTTATGAGTCTCAGGCAAGTAACTTAAACTACATTTTAATTTCCTCTTATGTATAACCTCGATATTGACAGTAAGCACCTCACAGGCTTACTGTGAGGAGCAAATGAGATCATACCTGTAAAGTACTTTCCACAGAATAAGCACTTGATAAATAGAAGCTGCTATTACTATTATTATTGTTACACTGGCTGTGGAATTAAGGAAGGGGTGATGTAATCCTTAATCTGTTATTAACCGAATGTGTGATCTTGGAAAGCACCTTAATGTCTCTGAAGTGTTTCCTCACCTAAATGGGAATCAAGTACTTTAAAAAAAAAAAAAGGAAACAATTGGGGAATTTGAGCATTAACTGTTGTTAGTGTTAGCATACTATTTGATGATGTCAGAAGAATTACGAGCTGTTTTTCTTTTTTTTAAGGTGTGATAATGAGGTTGTGATTACCTTAAAAAAAAGTTATGTTTTAGAGAAAACCCTGAAGTATGTGTGGACAAACAATATGTTGTCTGGAATCTGTTTCAAAATAATCCAGCTGGGGGTGGGGGTGAGGTGAAAGGAATGGGTGGCAAGTAGAGCTGAGAGAAAATTAGCTATGCTTCTGATAGTAAGTTGAAGCTGGTGAAGATGGGTAAAGGGGTTCACTATACTATTCTCACTACTTTTGTGTTTGAAAGTGTTTATAATTTAAAAAACTCCACAAAACAGGGCTAATACAACCTTGTGGAACTGTCAGGGAGTGCATGCCCAGGTGCCTGGCATAATAAACTTAGGATGAGGTAGAGGTTCAGCTCAGAGGTAGAGCTCTCCATTTTTACTGCAATAAGAAAAACTTATTTCCTCTTGATTTCATAAAGACGTTGTTTTCTTATTCTTTTTGCGCTGGGAACTCCAATAGGTTCTAATCCCATTTCCAAATTTAAATGCGGATAAAGCTAATAGTGTCCTGTCACAGGGGATTTTCTGTATCAACATTTTCACATGCATAAAACATTGACACTGATTCTTTACCCTGTATTTCCTGTCGGAGCTTTGCTTTCAGTTGCTTTACCTCACCAAGAGTCATCGAATTCACTGAAACATGAAAATATGTTAATTACCACAATAACATGGGAAAATAAACCATCTACATCACTAAAACAATATTCTATTTTTATTTTTTTTAAAGATTTTATTTATTTATTTGACAGAGAGAGACACAGCGAGAGAGGGAACACAAGCAGGAGGAGTGGGAGAGGGAGAAACAGGCTCCCCGCGGAGCAGGGAGCCCAATGCGGGGCTTGATCCCAGGACCCTGGGACCGTGACCTGAGCCGAAGGCAGACGCTTAACGACTGAGCCACCCAGGTGCCTCCAATATTCTATTTTTAAAAAAACACTGGCACTTATCTGTCAATATAGTATTCACCAATATTCTAGGACTCATTCATTAACTCCTGCAGGGTAGAGGACATTTTCAAATCCTACCGCAACCCACAGTAAGAAACATTTTACACCAGTACACATCCCAGTACACCTCCACCTGAATCAAAAGTTTTGCCAGAGAATACTTAGTATTACATCCATTGGATTCTCTTGTGTCCCTTTGTTTCAGTTTTTAAAAAGTGCTACAAGTCACTACTCATTAAGTTGATTATACTTAAGCACTACATAGTTCATGATGCACAGTGGGAAAGACACAAAAGTACTGTGGAAATAATCTGAAAAACTGATTTGTCTACCTTGTTGTGTGACCTTAGATAATTCATATGTAGAATCAAGAAGTTGTATAAAAATACACCCATAGTCCCTTCGAGCTCTAAAATCACTTGACTTAGAGTCAATTAAAATTATCTCAGCTTCTGTGAGTTTTTGCAGAAATAAATGCAAACTGAAAGGCTCACTTTTTCCAACTTTAAAATAAGTGCACACATTACCTCTGTCCTTTAGTGAAATGTCAGATTTTGGCTTTTGAAATGCCACCCCCAGTCAATCAGTGTTGTAGGGATGAGGAATGGGACAGTGTGTGTTAGCCAATGCTTGAAGACGTACTTCTAAACTATATGAACTCTGAACTTCCTTCTGTTTGTCAATTCCATTAGTTTAATAAATTTAAAATGGCAAAAGATATGATGGACTGTAGAATTCGAATGCTTTACGACATAATGAGGAGTATTTCAGAGAACTGATGGAAAATTTTTGGGGGGGAGGAGGGGAAAGGGCAGAGGGAGAGAATCTTTTTGGGGGGGGCGGGATGGAGAGACAGACTCTAAAGCAGGCTCCATGCCCAACATGGGCCTGACACAGGGTTCCATCTCACACCCTGAGATCATGACCTGAGCTGAAATCAAGAGTCAGATGCTTAACCAACTGTGCCACCCAGGCGCCCCAAGACACCTCATTTTTGCTAGGGTGATCCGGTCGTTTAAATATGCTATAAAAATCTATAATTCTACAGCCAAATTCTTGATATATCACATATATAAAAAATGTAAAAAAAACCAAAGCCAACAAAACTGCAATCTTTACCTTTCTCCCCATTTTACTTACATTCCTCTCTGCTGTAACGTGGATGCTGGACCCGGACATTAGCCTCTGGATTAGAGATTATCTCTTCTTTTTTCTGTGGCTGGTTGTGACTATGAGGCCACAATACACTACTGTGGCATAAAGTGGCACCTGAATCTTGCAACATAGCAAGCCCGAAGTCTGTATTTCCCCTCTGCTCCAATATTCTTTGTGAACAGTTTGAGAGACCGCCTGTACTTCCATCTATCCACTTTGCAGAATACTTTGGTACCTGGGAGTCAAACTGTGGGAGTAACTTTTTATCTGGCTTATGCCTGAAATTTAACAAGTGATGCTGGGGATTTTTAGAACATTCGGAATCAGAATCCAGATCCTTATTTTGTGCATACTGTACAATCCAGTTTATCTTCTTACTCAAAATGGTTTTAACTTCTTCATAAGTACTTTTTGAAAGTTTTGATCGAGGACAATCCTGGTTTGCAATCAAATGGTATTTTTCAAAGCAGTCTTTATGGCCCCTTAACGATTTGGTGTGCAGGAGATTCGATTTTGGTACTCCTATAGGAAAAAAAAAAGAAACAGAAGACTTAAACAGTTTGTTTTTTTTAAAAGTTGCAGTAAGAGTATACAAAAATCTTAGTAAAATGGGGATGTCAGTCTGTGGTGGTTTGTAAATTAGAGGAAAAATGCTAAAGAATATTGGTGTTAATAATATAAAATATAGTCTAATAATTTCTGCTTTAATTGAACTACATATTCAGTAAAACTAAGTTCTTATAAATAATAAAGGCCTTTCCAAGGACGTTGGTCCAGAGGCCTGTTATTGCATACAATTTTAAAAAAGTACTACCAAACCAGCAATTTACATTTACAAAATGTTGGCCTTTACAGTATAGTGCTTTTGTCACTAATCCTCCTGAAGTACACACTTGCAAAAATTTGTTTTAAGGCTCAATAAGAGAAATGCTTGACAATTTTTTTTCCTAATAAATACATAGTCAATCATGTTCTTAAATTATTAGTTATGTTTCACTGGGGAAAGATACACCAGAACCAGAAAAATACACATTAATAATAGCCTCAAAAAGTCAATGAACTGGTTAGATTTATTTTATGAAGAAAATGAAAGCATCTAACATGTTTTCACATTTCTGTTTTAGCTTACTAAAACTTTATCAAGATAATTTTATCTTCTAGGAGAAACACATTACACACAATTATTTTTCATACAGCAGTAAATTCAATCCGCTAAGATACAACAACCAGTATAATTCTTTAACTCACAAATGTTTATTATATACCACAAGTAGCGGAAATATTCTTATTTTACTTTTCTATCTCCCAACTTTTTTTTTTTTTAAGATTTATTTTATTTATTTTAGAGAGTACGTGAGCGTGGAGAGGGGCAGCGGGAGAGGGACAGGCAGACTCTACGCTGTGCGCAGAGCCCAACACAGGGCTCGATCTCATGACCCTGAGATCACGACCTGAGCCAAAATCAAGAGTCGGATGCCCAAATGACTGAGTCACCCAGGCACCCCTCTACCTCCCAAGTTTTAAGCGAGCTGAAGTATGTCATTTCAATTGTTTTTTTTTAATACAGATTATAGAACATTTTCAAAAACACAATACATTTCTTAATACAGAATACATTCATACATTTTCATAAATTCAAGCTGTATTATTAAAGTCAAACAGCAGTGCTTTTATACTGAAGGTCAATAAGGGATGGGGAGCTGAAAATTAATGCCTGCCAGAATTAACCAGTGTAAATCTGCTTAGCTTTGAAAACAGGGTAAGTGGAGAGCCACTCAGGTGCTAGGTTAAAAAAAAATTAGCTGACTCCTCAGAAAAAATTATATTCTGCATTCATCCTTTGTTTTAAAAACTGAAGCTGTAACAATTTTATTAACCAAACTCCAAATCTGGGCCTAATAGTAAGATAATGAAGTATTTGCACTTTAATGGCATTAAATCAGGTATAAAAGTGCTTGTATTAATTTGTTCTAAAACGATGTAACATCAGCCAACGGTGGGACCTGCTGAGTTTGCCAAAACCAGTGCTAAATGGGCTATCGGTTCCTTCCTAAGTAAGTTACGTGAGTACACCTCCTGAGCAGTGATAATGTAATAAGCATATGGGAACAGCTGCTCTCCTGAGGTAAACTCAAAATATCTCAGCCTTATGTCTTCCACTGAGCACTAAAACTGAACTTAAACTGACTTTCATACACATTCTATTTATGCCTTTGCTATTTGTACTGCAGTTTTGTGTGTGTGTGTGTATGTTTTTTACCAGTTATTGTAGGTCAAATTCTGAGCAAAATTAAGGTACCTGAAGTGCAAACTCTCAAAGCTCTACTTGATGACATAGTGTGCGTAAATTAACACAAAAGGAAGTTTACAAATCTTGCTTATTAGAATAAAAACACTGAAGTTTTATTATATATGTTTTAGACCAGAGGTAAGATAAAAAGTAGCTAGTACAAATTACAGACCAAAGAAATAGCTCCAATCTGCTGTCTGATTCTAATACTACTGCTCTGGATAAACAGGTAGGCAGAGAGAACTTGAATTTGCTTATTTTACTAACTGGAAGATCTGTTAAAGAGCTGCCTTACTCCGCAGCCTCCCTTCAGTCTCATTGCCAACATATGGCCACAGCCAATCCCTGAAACAGTCAACGGTCTCGTTAGCCCACTGCCACAGCTCTAATCCATGGAGCAATGATTTAGTTGAATCTAATAAACATAGTAAATTTTAAAGTTTCTCCTGTCTATATGAAAGGAAGTTCTTTGGAATATAAAAAAGGGTTCTAAATTATGCTAGAGAAATTACTTTTTTGCTGTTAATTTTGTGGGCTTTTGGTATTTATTTAGAAACTTCAAAAACTGTATTGATAAAAAATAAAAAATTATACAAAACGATGAATTTTGTGATATACCCAGAGCTCCAACAGCAGGTCAATAGATGTCTATTTGAAGAATAATGTGGGCTTTTTAAAGTTAAAGATTTTTCTTATCCAATGTTCCTTCATAGTAATTTGTGAAATATAACTTTTCTTTCTTCAAAAATAATTTTTCTTTTAATTTTTTACTTAAATCCCCCAATGAATGCTACGAACCCAGATAAGAACATGATTACATGCATATAGATAATCTTTTGAGATAAGCAGCACATCAGAGAACTACAATATTCAATTTGCTGTGCAAATACATAAATGTAACATAAATGTCAGATTCTTTGAGACACTCAGGAGAAAAAGTCACCTATAAAAGACATGAAAAAAAGTGGCTCTTCAAACAAACCCTGCCTCAGCGAAATCCCTCTTCTTCCACTCTCAGTACCCAAACCCCAAACCCGCTTCTCCTCCTGAGTCTGGCACCACCAGGTGCTCAAGGAAGAAACCTAGGGGTCCTCCTTGACAGCTCCTCACCTTACCCATCCCAAATGTTTTGCTGTCCATTTTAAAAATTTTTTTCTGCCATAAAATCTAGCAGTACAGTATCCCAAATCCTGCTTCACCCTTGGATCACCGCCCCCCCCCCCCCAACACTGTCGGGTCACTCCCATCTCCTATCTAGTTCTTACTCTGAGAAGCTTCTTTTAACCAATATACCGGGGTTAGTTGATCAGACCAGACTTCACAAGTGCCTCTTCACTGGTCTTTATCTCCGACCGTAAGTTCTGTGAGAAGGGGACCGTTATCTGTTTTACATGCATCCTCGGCATCATGCCTGGCACATGGTGAGTACTCAAGAAAAACTTGTTAAACGAATAAAGGAAAAACTTAAATTATATTAAAAAAAAAAAACCCTAACAAAACTTATTACCAATTATCATTCAAGGTCTACTACAATGAACTTTTGCCCATCCTAGGCAAGGGAGCCAGGCTGTGCAGTTTTGCCAGGGTACTCAGAGGTTAATGAAAGAAAGCCATCTTCCAGTGAAGTTACTCCTGCATTTAGTTTAATGGGCCATTAGTCTGAAGAACTCATGAGTGGCATGGATATAGAGATGGCAATCTGTGGCATCATTCAATCTGCCAGGCAAAATCATGAACTTCTCCTCAGTTGTATAATTTTAATAGAATTTACATGCAGTGAATATGTAAGAAGGCTGTTTTACACAAACTGTAGCTCATTAATACCTTTAATTTCTTTAAGCTAACAATTTGAAACTTCACTGAGTTTTAAGGTTCAATTTGAAAATGTTTGTTTTATAAACGTGGTTTAAAATATCCCACGCAGTAGCAGAGGAAACAAAAAATTCAAAAAGGATAATACACTGACTAGTTCACATATCTGAACAAATTACTTTTTAGTCTGGCAAAGAATGTTGAGTTGTTAATTTGTATCCGCAATATACGTGCCATTTTATAAACTCTTGAAGTGATTTTGTTTTCTTCCACTTCATCAGTTTGAATTATTATAAGAGAAACAACCATTGCTATTATCAGAGATTCCAGTGAGTTTCCCTACTGACTTCAATTTTAATTGCACTTACAAGTATAAACAGCTCTGAGCACTAATTTGTTTCCTCAGCAGCTTTTGAAAGGGAATGAATCTAAATGTAATTAAATGAGTTGATATTTTTGAGGAGCTGAGTTATAAGGAGTTTCCAAACCAGGTCAACAAAAATCGCATTACAACTTCCTTACTAATAAAGAAGGTGAAGGCCAATGTAATTGACATCCTAACTATTATGAAAACTTCTTTAAAACATACTTCAAAAATGTCCTTGTAAATTTTTTTTGTGATGAGGTCATTATTATTAGAGAACTAAGACTTTAATTGGCAACCATAATTGCTTTTATTAAAGTACTAGTTTCTTCTGGATAGAGGCCATTTAGAAATTTATATAGGCAGTATATTTCTATATGAACAGTGGTATTTTAAAAAGTTAAGCTGTTCCTATTCAATAGTTTTCTTTCTTTTTTATCTTTTCCCACTTTCATCTCTGATTCTGTTATACCATTCTCACATACTTTGAAAAACTTCCCACTAACCCATCTGGCATGCTATCCCCATTTCTATTCTTTAAGTCCCTCTTTAAGATCAATTTACTTTTAAGAAAACTTGGTTAAACCCACAGAAGAGCAAAAACCACTCAAATATAGATTTTTTTTTTGTCTACCTACCACAGTGGCCCTTTTAAAGTAAGGATTACTTCCATGCTTATATTTAATCTGCCTTTTGTAGTAACATATTTTTTTTTTCCTAATGATACTCTAAATGGCACTACAAAATGGGCACAAAACCCAAGGCTTAACAACTCCTATTACATGTCCCATCATCCTTGGATTTTACCCCCCAGCCTCTTGAAGACCTTATCTGTGATTTGGTGGGAATGATGTAAGCTAAGCAATCTTTTCTTAATGGTCCACCAGCTGGTCCCGTCAAGTAGCACACTTCTCAGCTGACTACACGATGCTACATGGCTTTATGCTTCACACATTCTTGAATCCTATCATCTGGCTGCCTTATGCGTGCTTACTCTCTGTCAATTAGACTTCATTTTGAATTTGATTATTTCATTTCCCAATCAAAGGAGTGGCTTCCCATAATTTGATGCTCCCCAGGCAGGGCATGTCTAATACAGCCTGTAGTTGGATGTAAAGCTGTAATACACAGCAGTAGCAGACTGGACAGCCCTAAGAGAGCGTCCACGAGTTACTTCAAACATAAAACAGTTACTTCAAACATAAAACAGAGAACTGGCAGTACTGGTTTTCCAAACTGTGGGTTTGTGTGTTCTTTCTTAATATTTAAATAAGGCAAGAAAATGTAGTTATGAATTTAAGTTCCAGGCTGTTAACATGCTGTGAAGAAATTTTAAACATATTGCCTTCAAATATGACCAACATTTGTGCAACGATTCATGCAGTACTGCTTCAAAATCTTTTATATGGAGGCTCACATTTTGCCCAGTTTAAAGAATTTTCCGAGTTCAGGTGTTTTTCTTTATCTGATTATCTTCTCTTGGTTGCTAAGAGAGGGAGGACAAGTACCTGCACGTTTATGTGCTGTGCATCTGAAGAAGTAATCCTGAGCTTATGTGTTCATGGTAAAAACGGGAGGGGAGCTAAACTTTTCGTTGTCCTAAGAAAGACTAAAGGGATTAAGAGGTTACTTCTTTGTGAGGCATTTCTGACCAAAGGAAGAGAGGAAAAGCTCTATCAGCAGAGGTAGCACACCCACAACCATACTGCAGACAAGTTTTGTTTAGCCTGTAAGTGTTTGAAAAGAAAAAAAAAAATTATCCACTTATAATTTGGTTTCTCTTAAAAACCAAATCAGAAGATCTGGCAGCAACCAGCTAGTCATGAGAAGCAGCTACGTCTGAAAAGAGGACAAGTGCTCTTTAATTTAAAACCATTCTTATCATTTCCTTCATGAGTGTGTAGGGCACCTGTGACCTAGCAAGCTGTGCAGCCATGTTGGTTAGCGACACCTGTCGCCCATCAAGACTGTGCAGTGATACAAGGTCTGAACTGCTTTGGTATAAAACTGCTTGTTCCGATGATGCTTTTCTTTTTTTTTCCCCTGTGATGCTTTGACACCAAACTCGACCAGGCTATTCTCCATCTGATGAGCTAGCAGGAGCAGCCAAGCTAGGATTCAAGAAGAGTTATTACTACTGTATCTACTGCCCATCACAGCCACTCAACAGTGGAGGAAGCTCAGATCGTCTATTGTGTCATGGGACTAGAGGTAGGAAATCAGACCAAAGGCCAAGGATAGATAGCTGGAGCACCTGCCTCCTCTCCCACCCACAACAGGCTAGGCTTCTATTTTTCTTGGTTGTCCTATGTGCCTTAGTGAGTACTGTGGTTATAACAGTGTCCTATTCCCTCCCACCCCATGCCTTTAGCTAACTGAGGAGTCACTTAAGAGTGTGTCCTATTCAAGTACCAAACATACTGTTTAAAAGTAATGGGTAATTGCTTATCTCTGCATTTAGCAGATGGAACTGCTGGCAACCACAATAAGCCAATATACAGATGGGTTCAGCAACTTGCTTTTCCACATTTTGAGAATCACTGCCCTAAAGAAAGATATGCCAACAGGTGGTCTTTAGACAGCAGAATGCAGCTTAGAGATGTTTATTCCATTCTAAAGTTTTTATGTGTGCTAAGAGAAGGATTAAGCAGTTAAACAGCTTAATCCAGTAAATGAATTATAAGGGAAAATTTTAGTGAGCAAGAGTTCAGAGAGATAATGTTAAAAGATAAACTGCAATCTCCAATAACCAAGGAACTGAGGTCTGGTATTGAAAGGAGATATATAAACTGCAAATGACTTGTTAAAAAGAGAACCGCTCAGTGAATTTTACTTTTTCATTTTAACAGTTGGAACACTGGGGAAACACACCTACATAACAACTATTTATTACTAACCGTACAAAAAATAACAGTCCACACTCAATTCTATTCCCTAATTTAGCTACCTGTTTTTTAACTAGCAATGTCCAATAGAACTTTCTGTGATGATGGACAGGTTCTTTATCTGTGCTATCCAACACGGTAGCCACTAGCCACCTGTAGCTATTAAGCATTTGAATGTAGCTGATATGACCAAGGAACTAAAGTTTTAACCTTATCTAATTTTAATTAAGTTTAATGACCACACTGTGGTCAGGCTACCAAATTGGACAGGGGCAGTTTGTCCAGAGGTAATTAAGCAAAAGGGTACTTAGAATGAGAACATGGATGGAAGCTACCCATGTTCTTACTGATGATTTCATATGGGATACTAAGCTCACAGCAGCATACAATACAAAAAGCTAAATGTTTTTCTAATACATTAAAATTATGTCAAATTTAGACTATAATTAAGTGGCACAAAGTTGCACTATAAAAAGTTTTAAGTCAATAATCCAACTGACCCAAGTAAACCTCTACTTGTTCCATTTTCTCCAAAAGAGCTTTAACTGAGTGTACTGATGTTTATTCTAAAATTGTTTTTGTGCACGAAGCTGTCATAAAAGACTCCTAAAAAGCTACACAAATTTACTGTAGTATGATTTGAGTTACCAGTTTTAAATATCTACTTATATGTGACACAAAGAGACACTAATTTGCAGAAAAAAACCCAAAACCCCCAACTTTCCTAAAAATAAAGTTAAAAAGATACATGTTACTTAAACAAAAGAAAGACTGAAAAAAACCACCTTTGGAGTCTAACACCAGATGAATGGGGACAAATCATTATGACAAAGTAAAATTACAGGTTCAAAAGTCAGAAATGTGATAGGTGTATGAATTCTTTGCCCTTTATTTATCTCATGAAACCTTGTCTGCCTGGTTAAGGTTCTGAATGATTTATTTTCTTACAAATAAGAAAAAATGAAAAGCTGCCCCCCAGCTATTTTAAAACCTCAGTTTTGCATTTCAAACTTCTGCATGTATTTGAATCACAGTTCCTGAAATTCTAGTTGACTATTCCTTAAATAAATGCTAAATGGCAGCATCTAGTAGAGATATATTAGCTAGTGAATTTGAAAGCATGTATAATTCACTTACTGCTATAGGTAGTAAATGGTAAAAGTTCAGGCTGATGGGAAACAATCATTACAATTCACTAACCATTTGATAAGAAACTAAAGCTAAAAAAAAGCAATAATTGATGAACCATACTGCAAAATGCTAAAATAAAAAAATATTGTGACTATGTGTTAAAATTGCATTATAGTAATTCTAGAGTAGAAAGAACTAAACAAAGGGGTTGGAGAACTGACGTACAATAAAATTTTCCCATCATGAAACAAAGTTTTTTTTTTTTTTTTTTTTAATTGGAAGATTACATGGTATTAATTCAGCAGTAATGGAAGCCATTAAAACAAATGATAGGACTGCAAATTGGGATGTGCCTCTGATCTAAAAGTCTACCCCTGGGAATTTAAGCTACAACGGAATGGGGATTTAATCAGACATGCATAAAAGATGTACGTATAAAGATGTTTTAGTACTGGTATATTGCAAGGAAGCTAAACATTCATCAATGGGATAGTGGCTAAATAAATTAGGGTACAATGGGATGCAACCTTAAAGAAAAAGTGGTAGAATTTTACCTAACATGAAAAAGATGTTCCTAATATAATATAGTAAATGAAAAGGCTGATTATTAGTTGGTACATAGTTTGATTTCATTTTTTAAATACAATTTACTATACATGTGTGCGTGCACATACACATACATAATCTACTGCAGAAAATAATTTACAACATACCAAAAGTATCAAGAAATTGATGGTAGATAGGTAGGTGGGACTATGAATCTTAATATATATATATATATATTTTAAGGATTTTATTTATTTGACAGAGAGAGACACAGTGAGAGAGGGAACACAAGCAGGGGGAGTGGGAGAGGGAGAAGCAGGCTTCCTGCAGAGCAGGGAGCCGGATGCGGGGCTCGATCCCAGGATTCTGGGATCATGACCTGAGCCAAAGGCAGATGCTTAACGACTGAGCCACCCAGGCGCCCCTGAATCTTACTGCTTTCTGTATTTTGATTTTTCTGTAACAGGCATAATTTGCTTTTTCAATGAAAAACATTTAAAAAATGCCTGTGAAGAAATACATTTTGGTTTGGGAAAGAACACAGCATTCCTTGGTCCAAGACAAATTATGCTTTAAGTATTGTACTGTATGTTCCAATGGACTAAGTGAAACAAACAATAAAGACTGAGATACTGAAATGGTAAAAGGCACACATGCCTAAAATTCTCAAGTTTTACCAAGACTGTGAGAATTTTCTTAGACTAACAATGTATGGAGCAAGGAAAAATATTTACCTTCAAATGAAAGCAGTTCTCCTGCCCCAAAGAAAATCATAACCACATTATAGTTTTATCTGGCAATCCTCGGTGAAGACCCAAAGACCCAAAGGAAGTAAGGGAAAAAGACACAAGTGAACACAGTTTTATATTGTTGATAAAAAACAAACTGTGGTGAAAGGATTTTCTGAGCAGCTGCTACATGAGGGAAATGATGAAAGCTAGAGCAGAAAAACCTACTGAAATCAAATCACAGAAAGGTAAACTCAGGGGCACCTCGGTGGCACAGTAGGTTAAGCATCCGACTCTTGATTTTGGCTCAGGTATCTCAGGGTCGTGAGATTGAGCCGCACCAATGGGCTCCGTGCTGGGCATGAAGCCTACTTAAGATTTTCTCTCTCCCTCTGGCTCCCCGAAGGTAAACTTGGAATAAATTCAAGCCTCCTCAATGTACATAAAACATTAAATGGAGAAGCTGTTCAATATACAAACCAATCACAGGAATCTTTTCAGTATTTCATCTTTTGAGATGAAATGCAAACAAAATCTTTCTATATTTGAATTTAAATACTAACATTCACATCATATACTATATTTACCACAGGGCTTCTATATTCATTATCTGTGTGATCCTCACAGCTGCCCCATGAACACAGGCAACGATGTTATTTATCATTACCTCTATTTAAATGTACTCCCAAAAGCTGAGCTGTTGCATACCAGGAGAACGGAGAAGTAAATGGTGTTTAGAGCAGAGGAAACTTAGACAAACCAAGACATGGAGAAGAGAAAGAAAGGGAGGGAACCGGAGTGAGAAGGACAGAGATGGAGGGGGCACCCCTTTGGAAGACTAATGGAAGATTAAAGTGGCAGATGAACACATTTTAAATGTCATGCTAGGGAGCTAATAACTTAACCTGAAGAAAATGGCAAGGAGTCAGTGGACGTTAGTTCTATGACAGTGAATGACAGGAAGAGATCTGTACTTTAAAGACCTTTCTTGATACTGAGGGAGAACTGGGGGTGTAGGGCAGTGAGGGGGATAAAGGGATTGAATCTATGAAATGAATTAAGTGGTCTTGAGGAAATACTGGTGAGGAAAAAGGGCCTGGACAGAAGTACAGCAGCGGGAATGAAAAGTAGGGAACAAGTGGGAGAGAATCAATAGGACTCAGGGACAGACTGCAAAGAGAGGGTGGGTGGAAGGAGTCGGGTAGCAGATTGGATCAGCTGCGAACTCATAGGCCAATTCGCCTTTGTATATCAGAAAATTATCCCTGCCAGGGCATACAGCTTGAACAGCAGAGCCTAGGTAAGATTTCCGCTCTACACATCCCTGCACCTACACAACTCTACGTGGAAAGTCCTGAAGAACCTGGAGCCATTCATTCACTAATGGTGCTTTTTCAAAGTTTGCTCCTGAGAACAATCTGCTGAAGAATTAGCTGGGATTCTTGTTCACGTGCAAATTTCTAGACTCAACTCTAGACCTACTGAACCAAAATCTCTGCATAAGAAGCCCAGAGTTTCATGTGAACAAAAGAATGAAATATAAATTGCATGTGTATATGGAAGTAGAGATATTTAGTTCAAGAAACTTGAATTCAAGACATGTATAGAATATCTAACTGGAGGGGTCTAGCAAGCAGGTGAATATACAGGTCTGGCACTTAGAAGAAAGATTTGGTTTGGCCTGGCACTGTGTCTGTGGTAAAGTACAGAGGTATGGTTGAAGACACTGCGGTGAAAGAAACAGAGGAGTGCAATATGAGAAGGCAAGGACAGAATTCAATGAAAACACTAGTATTTCAGGGACCTGTAACAGGCAATGAACCTGGAAAGACAGAAACCTGGATAGAAATAAAGAAGACATGTATTTTATCATGGAACCCAGGGAGTCAAGCATTTCAAGGAGGTGGGAAATGTTAAATGTCAGATTTTGAAAATGGTGACCAGTTATAGGGGCGCTGAAGAGTAAGATGGGAGGACAGACAGAGGAGACCATGAATGAACACTACTGTTTCAAGAACTATGGTTTAAAGGAAAGAGTGTTTTTGCTTGATTTTTCCTTTTAAATATGGGAGACATGAGCATTTCTGCCATTCTAATCACCTTTTGGTCAATCTGGCAGGATACAGAGATGATAACTGTAGGCAGGTAAGATGATGAGTAAGCATGAGTTAAAACAAATGGAGGAGAGGGTAAATAAATGAATTTAGAAGAGTGGGTGGTAGAAAAGACAGCCTGTAAAAAGCATGAAATTTTTCTATATCCAGTCTTAACTGGATTAATTAAGATCTTAATTTCTTTCTCAAGACACTTATGGCTGGTATTTATCAGACACAGTTAATAAATACACTGGTAACCTAAAACTGAGTTTTCTGGAGAACTTTCTGATACAGTATGTAGGAATTATATTTTATTTATATTGTATTTATTCTACTTTGTAGTAGAAATATAGCCAAAATGTTGCTTGACATTGAGTTGAAAATTGATGATATCCTGAAAATAATCTGAGGAGCCAAAGTAACAAAGTCAAGATTATAAAGGATACTTTAAAAATAAACAGAAATGTTCTCAGGGCAAATATTAACAGAGTTAATGAGGAAGTAGAAAGAACACAAAAACTTTAAAATTTTTTACACTGTGCCCAATACTTAAAGATCGTTACGTACTTTACGTTAATTTTGAAATACTCCCCAATGCCACTAAAATTCCTCAACATATGGGCTGTTTTCAAATCAGACTAGCAATTTTTGTTCCTTAAATTCATTGTAGATATTATTCCACCAGTTATCCTAAGTTTTAGATATTAATAATGTCATTTAACTATATTTGTAGAACACTGTAGACATTGGAAGGTGCTTTTACTGTCTATTAAATTTAATCTCCACGTTATTACCTAGGAAATGAACAATAAGTGTGAATTTTAAGTAAGATAATACATGGAAAAATATATTGGTGACTGAATTTATACTTCATAAAGGCAAATAATCCCATATCCTCTTCTAACATGCTACATAATTCATTTATTCTATTGTCTTTTACCTCTTCTCAAGTAAAGTTTGCAATGGTGGGGATTTATGTTTGTTTTGTTCAATGTCTTATCCTCAGCTACTAGAATTTCTGGCAGTTGCTTAATTTTTACTGAATAACTGGGCTTAAAAAAATTGCTATGGACCCAATGACATAGCTTTAATTACGAGATTTAGATTTTAATGGGTACACAGAAATCATTATTCTGCCTTTCTGGTATACAACTGAGACAGTAAGGGCAAAAAGCTACCAGAAATCGGAGCACCTGGGTGGCTCAGTCATTAAGCGTCTGCCTTCGGCTCAGGTCATGGTCCTGGGATCAGGGCCCGCATCGGGCTTCCCTGCTTGGCGGGAAGCCTGCTTCTCCCTCTCCCACTCCCCCTGCTTGTATTCCCTCTCTCACTGTGTTTCCCTCTGTCAAATAAATAAATAAAATCTTTAAAAAAAAAAAGCTACCAGAAATAGATACACCAGTTTAAAATTATTTGTAAATAAACAATGTTCCCTTATCACAAACTATAAATCCAAGGCTGTGTTTAATGGGTTTATTCCCCTTATCAAAATCCTAACAGATGGTGTGCCAAATTTTATTAGCATAATTTAAATCCACTCTAACTAGAACTATAGTTAATACCACATTTTGACAATTTTTCAGTGTTAGCCACTTTGGTTTCAATTACTTACACATTTTTCATATATTACTATATTTGAAATTCACGCTTAATGTTAATTTCCTATATGATGTGGAGATTAAATTTAAGGTGCTGTAAAAGCACCTTCCAATTTCCAAAGTGCTATACAAATATAAAGATATGTTGTCTTCATATTATATTCAGTAATAAACACTGGAAAATTTTAAGTTTTATTAGAACATCAACAGAGGTGCAATATTTCTACATATGTCCTAAATATTTCTAAAATGTTCTACTGATGTAGTTAAGTTCAATGCTCATTATCTTTTAAACTCAAACTTTCTAGAAAACTCACCTCAAACTACTCTTTCTTTCTCAAAGCACCCCAGGCACTTACTGGGGCCGATGAGCAAAAGGAACACGGTGTGCAATTCCAGGAATGGTGCTAACATTTTCACTTGTGTTTGCACTGATTGCCTCCACTTACTCAAAACCCTATTTCCTCTTGAGAGAAAGACTGATCAGGCTATGTTAGCCTCCATTACCTGGATGGTTGGGAGGACAGAGAACAGCGTTAGAACCATTACCTCATTACAAGCTGACACCTGCATGATTCTATAGCAAATGTCAGTCTACTCTCAACTAGCTTATCCTTTCTGGACAGGAATGGAAAGACCGTCACATGTGTGTGTCCCTTCTCCCTGATCATTACCAGTCCAACTTAAGAGTTCTAAAAACTGTATTTTCTTGACAGATTGTTGAGATTACACTCTATATGGAGACTGCATCATTCCACTCTCTTAGGTCTTCAGAAATGTACATTTTCAGATATTCCACTGAACATGCATTAATTAAATATGCGTAGAAATAATTTTTAAAAAATTACATCTCTCGAGACCCAGATTTTGTTCCTTGCCTCAATATTCACATTTGTATAATTCATCTCTAACTTTGCCTAAAAGTTACTTAATATCTCCTAAATTTTAATAGTTCATGTAGTTTTCTTTGGAGGCAGAAATGATTTAGGCACTTGGTTTTTTAGAGTCAGAGGCCTTGGGTCTGGACTTGTAAGCTGTGCAGTTTTGGACTAGTTACCTAGACTCTCTGCTCACCTTCCTTATTAATCAAATTGTGGTAACACAGTACTTTACAGTTATATTAAGAAATAAAACAATGCAAGGCGCCTGGGTGGCTCAGCTGTTAAGGGTCTGCCTTCGGCTCAGGTCATGATCCCAGAATCCTCGGATTGAGCCCCACATCTGGCTCCCTGCTCGGTGGGAAGCCTGCTTCTCTCTCTCCCACTCCCCCTGCTTGTGTTCCCTCTCTCGCGGTCTCTCTTTCTGTCAAAATAAATCAATCTTAAAAAAACAAAAAACAAAAAAACAATGCATGTAAGGTGCATAATACTTGACAAACAATACCTATAATTTAGATAAGTCCCTTATCTAAAAATGTAAATGCCTTAAGTATTTACTGACAGTTGAACTAGCTTCTCCCAACTTGAGACTGGTATTTCACTTCTTCCAGAGAACAGAGAAACCTACTTTTGTCTTATTTCTTCACAGGCCAATATTACTTTGCATGGAACAGAAAAATTACCCTTTTATTTCTGGGTAGCTGATTTCTCTTTATCAACTTCCCAGTAACAGTTTTAAATTATTTTAATCACAAAACTTGTATCCCTTTACTGAGAATAATTTTGACCTACATATTAAAGATTTTCAATCTAGACTTATTTCCGTATCTCATAAAACATTTTTCATCTTTGTCCACAATGGGATGAAATAACTATGAAGTTGAACCAGAATTCCATTTTTAAATATTCTAACAAATCCTTTTTATAAAAATAATTATATAATTATAAAATCATGATGCTATTACTAAGATATTCTGGGTTGTATATTCTGCTTCCTTGTTTTTAACTTTAAATTACTGATTTAGGGGCGCCTGAGTGGCTCAGTTGGTTAAGCGACTGCCTTCGGCTCAGGTCATGATCCTGGAGTCCCGGGATCGAGTCCCACATCGGGCTTCCTGCTCAGCAAGGAGTCTGCTTCTCCCTCTGACCCTCCTCTCTCTCATGCTGTCTCTCATTCTCTCTCTCTCAAATAAATAAAATCTTTAAAAAAAAAAAATTACTGATTTAAGGAATATGTTTTTAACACTGATTTAAAAAGGACTCAGGATCATCAAATGCCTTGGGGTCATCATTATGAGCACAAATCACTCTGTTGGGGTGTCCAGAATAAGAGAAATGCAATGAATAAAATGAATCTAGAAACACCCTTTCTAAACATAGCCCTGTTAAAAGTTCTTGCTCTGTGTTTGGAGAAAAGTACTATGTTTTTTATCCTCCTGACTGAAAAGGAACCAATTATCAGTTAGTATTATTGGCTACATTTTATTTTTTTGAATATGATACAAAGTTCTATTAGTAAGATTCATAAAACCTCTAGTAGACTCCAGAAAGATCTCATGAAATTCTGTAAAAGGGCAGAAAAACAGCAGAAAAGTTTCACTGTGAGGAAGTTTAAAGGAAAGGAAATGTAAAGAAAAGCAGTACTCTTGTCTCCTTTAGATAGATTCACTCATCAGTCAAATATTTATTCATTACTCCTTGCCAGTCCTTGTGCTACTGCTGATTATATACTAGCAAATAAAAGAGACTCTAAAAGGAATCCATGCCCTTACGGAATTAAAAATGGGGGGAGGGAAGCACATCCAACAAATACACAAGCAAATAATTGCAGTAAACAATTTTAACAAGTACCATGAAGAAAAGGGTGCTGTGGGGAAAGGAACATTAGGAGAGGAGTGGGGCGGGGGGGGGGGGGGGGGGGGGAAGGGGCAGTGAAAGGCAGGGAAGGCTGCTTTGAGAAGTAACTTTTTAAGAATTAAGATACAGGTGGGTTCTCTCTGTGGAGCTACCTCGCATGTATTTTAGCTAGGCATATAAGTCTATACCTTCTCCACACCTGACTTCCAACCCTGGTATTTTTGGTTAAAGGGATGGAGGGGGAATTCGCTTATTTATTCACTCACTCATTCTGAAAAGAGATATGGAGAGGGTAGGAATAGCTTTGATCTAGACATGTAATTTGAAGTACTTATGCGTTATAAAAGTAAAGATGTCTAAAAATTAGTTGCATATATTGATGTGTAGCTTGGGGGGTGGGGAGATGGGAAGGAGGCAGGAGTTAATTTGCTAGTTTTCATTATATAAAAGGTCATGAAAGCCCAAAGAGTGAGGATAAAAAGGCTAGGACAGAGTATGCTAACAGTAAAAAACCAGAAAAACAAAAACCTATAAAGATTATCAGGACTAATCAGAAACATTAGGAAAACAATTGAGTGAATGGCATCATTATACAAGTGCTGGTCTATAATTTAAGCACTTAAAATATGACAAAGGTCAAACAGAGAAAAGTTCAATTCCCACAGTGGTACAACAACTCTGACATGAGAGACCTGATCTGAATCCCTTCTGTGCCGTTTACTATCAAGGTGACTTTAAGGCAACTTTACTTGACCTCAGAGCCTTCATTCCACCACATATAAATGAACTACTACCACTTACCTCTTAGTCCTGATGGGAGAACTCTGTTAGCTATAATAAATGCTTGATTCTGCTTAAAAATCAGTGGCAAATGAGGGTTTCCCACCTGCCTAGTCATTTCTACAGGCATTTTAGCTATACACTGTGTCATAAATGGGAGAAAATAAGTATTAATCTTTCCCTATTTAAAACTTAGATGGGCATATACCTCTAGCTGAATTGACAG
The DNA here is from genome assembly GCF_002201575.2 of Neomonachus schauinslandi. Lineage (NCBI taxonomy): Eukaryota > Metazoa > Chordata > Mammalia > Carnivora > Phocidae > Neomonachus > Neomonachus schauinslandi. The sequence continues at coordinate 25,311,021 of NC_058403.1, read as the reverse complement.
AATAATAATACCCATAAGTAACTTGCCCAAGTTCTCTCAGTTAGTAAATGGGAATTTGAATCTCGACAGTCTGGCTCCAGTATGTCTGCCCAACCGGGAGTTTCTGGACCTCTGGAGCACAGTATCACTACACTTCGGTTACTCTGCAGCCCATCCTGAGCATCAAGAACAAACAGATCTGAGCTCCACTCCTTATCTGCCAAGTACTCCTCTTGGAACAAATGGCAACAACTGGAGTTCGGCCTTCTGAAATAGATTCTGGCACAGTAATTTCAAGATTAAGAAATATGAAACTGCTTTTATTGGTTACATTTGAGAACCAGTATGACACAGAAACTTAGGGATCTTGCTAAGAAAAGCCAACTAGTATGTGGTAGGGTCAAATTGCAAGGCCAGGTCTGAGTCCAGGGCCCACATGCTTCATCAGCAGAGCAAAAGTGGAGCAGTGACAGATGTGTCCAGCTGTAGAAAAGCAATCTTCCTTGTAAAGGTATGAGGAAGGCGGAACTACCACGTTAGTCTATCATGAACAGAGTCAGGGAGAAAGTAGGAAGAGTTTTTCCAAGATTATAATCTCTAACTTGCTTCATCACACAAGTTTCCAACAGAGTAAAATATTGGGGGGGGAGGGTTTCTCTTTAAGAGCAATAGCATTAATCATTACATGTTATATACTGAGACAGGTCAGAAACTTGACAATTCTTACAGCTGTCTGGCAACAAGTCCACATGTGATCTGGCTGCATGTCCATCCTCAGAATATAAACCTTCATTCTGCTAAAATCCCTTCTAGTTCTAACTCCAGGATTAGAAGAATCATTAGAGCATTACTTGTTGGTATTAGCTGGAGCTCAAATAGTTTGTCCTCAACGTGGAATAACCTTTAATTACTAGAAAGGCCTCTCTGTGGCTGATTTTGCTTGTTGCCTACTCAATATCCTTTGTCCCTTTCTTTGAAAAACACTGATTTTATTTGGAGCAGCTTCTCTTCAAGGGCAATGAAATGTGTAAGAAACTATTAGGTGGAAATTCAGGAAAAACTCCTTTTTAGATGCAGGAGATTACTAACAGATGAACTTGAAGACGGTTAAGTATGTGGTAAGGAAGGTGGAATAGAAAAACAGAAGCAGCTTGAGACCTTCTGATCATGGAGCTACCATACCAACTCCAGATTCAACTTCTTTTTATTTTTATTTATTTATTTATTTTTTTAAAGATTATTTATTTATTTATTTGACAGAGAAAGACACAGCGAGAGAGGGAACACAAACGGGGATTGGGAGAGGGAGAAGCAGACTCCCTGCCGAGCAGGGAGCCCGATGCGGGACTCGATCCAGGGACTCCAGGATCATGACCTGAGCCGAAGGCAGTCGCTTAACCAACTGAGCCACCCAGGCGCCCTCAACTTCTTTTTATATGGGAGATATAAAATACCCATTCTATTTTATTTCACCATTATTATCCTCTTATATATAGCCAGATCTCATTCTTAATGGATATATCTTCCCAACCAAAATTTGGGTACAATCTAAGTTTTAAATTCATCCTAGACTTTAGATTTAGAAAACTTAACAAAGTTAAAAGGGAGGGAAAGTTGGGAGTAACTAAAAAGAAGCCACCATGACAGGGATAAGACTGTGGAACCTGGCTCCTCAAAGATGGGTTACCAGTTAAGTCCCAAGTCTTCACTAGATGTTGTTAGCCTAGATTCAATTATTTTTTAAAAATATTCTAGAATTTAAACTTATCACCAGTCAAACCCACTTTCCACTTCCATCCCTCCCTATTTCTGTCCATATAATGAGGTTTAACTGTTACTGCCATTTAAAAAGTATTCAAGTTTATTTAAAGTGTCACAGGTACTTTAAAGGCATCAAAAAGGCAGGTAAGAAAAAAAAATTAACCTTGTGTCTGTATTTCTAAGTGTATCAAAGATAACTAAGTTAAAGTTCAAAAGTTACATTAAGTTTTGTATTTTAAAGTGCTCTCTTAGTTAATACAAATGTATGATGTTTGCAATCATGTGAAACAACAGAAAGAGGCTAATGCCAGATTCAGTTAGCTGTATATACAGTTTCCCTATCACAAGGGGTGGGTCATTTTACTTAAGTGGGAAGATGCTAATATGTCAGAAGCAGGACAGTGGAAGAGCTATCGACAGACTCTGAATAGTAAATAACCAGTCTTGACATCCAAACCGAATCAGGACTTAATATTGAGATTCAAACTGCTCCCTGACTACTAACCATGTGAACACTGTTTTGGTCAAAGACACAGAATCAAGGAAGAACGAGATTAAAAGTAAGCACTGGGTTCACCAGTGCTTTAACTAAGAGAAAAGACCTATAGATTTTTCTTGCTAGGAAGATTACCAAGGATCTGAATTTGGATTGGCTTCTAGAAAAGTTCCTAGAAAGTTCAACAAATTAGGGGGAGAAAGAAGACCGAGATGCACTAGTAAGCATTAGTGATGCTTACTAATCAACCATCAAGTTAGACTAAAACCTTGCTTGGCATAAGAGGAACTGATACAGTCTTAGAAAAAAAAATTATTTTCACAGAAAAGAAAGGAAGTCAATTATTAGAGGAAGGTAGGGATGCTCTAAGAATTATTTGCACAGTGTTTTGGCACGAAATGAAACCAAGAGTATAAAGTAACAGATCAGAGTCCTGGATCTTTGTCCCCTCTAGTTTCATTTCTGACTCTGACCTTTTACAACTGAGTTTCGTTACTGGCTCTTGATTGCCCTGGGCTAACTTCCTCCCAGCCTCAATAGCTTAGGGAAAGGTAGTAATTTCATCACTAACTGTAGAGATTTTAGCATAATGAACTATGATGCATATTAGAGTATCTGATCATACATGCACAAAAAAGTTTATAGTGTTTTAGGGCCATGGATATAGGCCACGAGTATTAGTAAGTTTATGCATCTGTGTTCTAATCCATAAGCAAATTATTCTAATGGTGAATTACAGGTACGAAGAAAAGTCAATCTTACAAGCATTTCAAAAGAGTTGAATTCTCGAAGTACACTTCTTAGGTCCTTGAAGTATACAAGGAAGTATACAAAATGTAGGTACTATTTCCTTTTAATTACCAAAAAGTCACAGAGAAAAGGCAATTTAGAGCCATGCTCAGAATATGAAATCTGACAAGATTTAACTGTCTTTTGTTATTTTTCTTCTTTTATTTTCATTTTATAAATATATGCATGCACACAGCTTTTAAACAAGAGGCCATTTGATTAGACCAGTTTTGATTTGACCTAATGAGCAATCCCAAAGACATATAAAATATTTTTGTTTACTACAAATGTGTGGAGTCAAAATTAGGTAAACTGTTATTATTCCTTAAGAAAATTTTTAACTGGTCTCTTAGCAGAGAAAACAGAATGCTTCAGAGCAAATTTAGCTAACCAGGTAAGATCAACATTACCATACTACAAAAAGTTATACAAAACTAGTGAAGTTAAATGTCATGTTTTACAAGTTCTTCTTACATTCTTTTTTTTTTTTTTTTTTTTAAAGATTTTATTTATTTATTTGACAGAGAGATAGACAGAAGAGCACAAGCAGAGGGAGTGGCAGAGGGAGAGGGAGAAGCAGGCTCTGCACTGAGCAGGGAACCCGATGCGGGACTCGATCCCAGGACCCTGAGATCATGACCCGAGCCGAAGGCAGACGCCTAACCATCTGAGCCACCCAGGCGCCCAGTTCTTCTTACATTCTAACATTCATTGACTTGCATTGTGCTAACAGCTTTGTAACTTAAAGTGTTTTAAACCTTAAAACACTTTTTTTTTTTTTTAAAGATTTTATTTATTTATTTGAGAGAGAGAGAATGAGAGACAGAGAGCATGAGAGGGAGGAGGGAGAAGCAGACTCCCTACCGAGCAGGGAGCCCGATGCGGGACTCGATCCCGGGACTCCAGGATCATGACCTGAGCCGAAGGCAGTCACTTAACCAACTGAGCCACTCAGGAGCCCTAAACCTTAAAACACTTTAACAGATTTACTGACATAGACAAGAATATACCTTGTTATTTTTCAGGTATGTGATTACTTTATTATCACCTTTTTTTTTTCATTGACTTTTAAAAACCTGTATACTGATATGAAAACCAAAATTCTGTGGAATTCAGAGTTTTCTCCTATAATAATCTTATGACATTAAGTTAAAATGGTTATAATAGACTAGTGCAGTAAATATAAAAATCTGTATATTTGGGAGAACTCATATCAAATAAATTGAGATAAAAAAGTTTAATTCTAAAATAATTTTTCCTCATGAAGGTTTAATTCACATTTTAAAATATTGGGGCGCCTGGGTGGCTCAGTTGGTTAAGCGACTGCCTTCGGCTCAGGTCATGATCCTGGAGTCCCTGGATCGAGTCCCGCATTGGGCTCCCTGCTCAGCAAGGAGCCTGCTTCTCCCTCTAACCCTCCCCCTGTCATGTTCTCTCTCTCTCTCTCTCTCATTCTCGCTCTCTCAAATAAATAAATCTTTAAAAAAAAAATATATATATATATATAAAATCCTAAGTGTATGTAGAGTACAAAATGAAACAGTTCTAATTCAAATTGAGAACGGTCTTTTAAGTTAAACATAACTATTATTTCAACAACATATGACTTATATATTAAGATAGATATTATTAGGGGGCGGGGGCGCCTGGGTGGTTCAGTCCGTTAAGTGTATGCCTTTGGCTCAGGTCATGATCTCATGGTCCTGGGATGGAGCCCTGTATCGCCCTACATTGGGCTCCCTGCTCAGCAGGGAGTCTGCCTCTCCCACTGCCCCTCCCCCACTGTTCATGCTCTCTCTCAAATAAATAGAATCTTAAAAATAAAATAAAATTAAAAAAAATATGTTATCACGGGGCACCTGGGTGGCTTAGTTGGTTAAGTGTCAAACACGATTTTGGCTCGGATCATGATCTCATGGTCCTGAAACAGAGCCCATGCTTAGTGAGGAGTCAGCCTGAGATTCTCTCTCCCTCTTCCTCTGCTTCTCCTGCCCTCCACCCCCCCCATGCTCTCAGAACGCATGCTCTCTCTCTAAAATAAATAAATCTTTTAAAGAAAAAGATATTTTCAGAAATGAAACATTTACAAAAGTGGTACCTGAGGAGTATTTGTATATTCTCTATATAATGACAAAAAAAGTTAAAAGGCTTATTTTAAAAAGGCGAGAAAAGCAATTTATGGAAGTTTAGGTTTCTGTGGAAAAAGTCCATCACAGCACGATCCCCACTAATGATGATTTAGTAGGAAGCACTGGTTAGGAAAAGTTGGCTGACCAAGTAGCAAGGATAGCTAATTAGGATTCAGGAAAATGGGTTTCTAATATTAGCCCTATCAACTAAAATAACTACTGACAATAGCTCAACGGTATTAAGATCATATATACTGGAAACAATCACCAGGCTTCAAACACTAGCATGTCAATTACTGCTGTGTGACTTTGAAGTGCACTTCTTAGGTCTCAAAGGTTAGGTTCCATTACCTTTAAAATGTATAACAGAAGCCATGCCAGAGCTATTCTGAGTTAACTAGGGTAACTCATGTAAGGTGCTTAGTACAGAGTCTGGCCCTAACAACAGGATGCCATCACCACTAGAGTAACCTTGAACGGTCTTATTTGGCCCTCAGTTTCCTTCAATGTAAAATACAGGTTTGAGCTGGATCATTTCTAATGCCTTTATCCAGCCAAAATTAAAATCTACAGTGTAGGCGCATGAGTGCCTCAGTTGTTAAGTGTCTGCCTTCGGCTCAGGTCATGATCCCAGGGTCCTGGGATCGACCCCTGCATTGGGCTCCCTGCTCAGCAGGAAGCCTGCTTCTCCCTCTCCCACTTCCCCTGCCTGTGTTCCCTCTCTCATTGTGTCTCTGTCAAATAAATAAATAAAATCTTAAAAAAAAAAAAAATCTACAATGTAAAAGAATACATATAGGGCCAACTCTTATTTTCAAAGAACATAAATTTAGATCTTTCACTGTAGTATTATTAAGGACATGGTAATTCAGATGCTATACAAGCACCATATTTTTAAGTGAGCCCTTTTAAATTAGTTATAATGACTACATTTATTAAAGACAAAGTTATAGGTATTCTATTTACCCCCAAGAAATCCAAGATCTTCCATCGATTATCATGTTCAGCAACTGTAATTCTTCCAGAGTAAAATGGCAAAACTATCATAACCAATATGATCTTAAATGGAAAATGAATATCATATAATTATACTTTTTTATTTTAAGAATATTAAGATTCTTTTTAGTTTGAGTTATATTTTTTGAAAGTCAGGGTCCATAACATCAAGATTAAAGAAAAAAACACATCCCTCATGTTTCTTGAGGGCAAACTATTAATGTCTATACACACATTAACTGTATACCAATCCAAACAAATAGTACATGATAACATTTTTTTTTAATATTTGGAGAACTCTTTTTCATATGCTTTCAGAGATACTATTAAGAAATGTAAAAAACCTTTTTAATTTTTAAAAACTATTGAAAGTGTGTGTGATTACTGAAAAGAGGTTATCTAAAAATTTAAGTTTTTCCAGATAAGACAGCACTAGGGAAAAGTTCTAGCTCACCTCAGTCAGGTACCAGCATGGAAGGCCAAAAGAATTAAATTACATTTGCCCATCAACTAAAGAACAAAAGCATACACACAGATCTATTAAACTTGACAACTTAATAGTCTCAAGCCAGAAAACATGTTTACTAACCAATACTCATACTTTGTTTTTTATATTAGCAAAAATGGGGTTAGTACTGTGGGAGTTTAAAAAAAAAAAAGGTAAACATTTAAGTTCACAGCTGTGAGAACTTCTGCTTCAGTTTCCATAAATCCTTATCTTTAACAGATCTTCACACATCATACTTGGCACAATTTCCAGTCATTCAAGAAATTTTATTTTACCTTATAACCAGTTCAGCAAAAGTAAAGTTCATGCCATAAAATCAATCTATACTGTGTCCTTACCCTCAATATTTAGCTCAAAACAAACGTGGCAGAAGGAGAGTGTTTCTTTGTCTGTTCCCAGTTTACAAACACTGCAAATGTTGTCATCGTTCAAATCAATGTTTACAAACTGCTCCTCTTCGTTCATAGTGCCCCTGTTAAGAAACAGAAAGGGAAAGTTATGCAATTTCAAGAACCTGACAGTATGGTAATATTAGGAACTTCTAGGAGAAGGATGCTCTTTATCTAATGCAACAGACTCATCAAACAAGCATCGCCATACTTGTACTTCAGTATCCCTCTTACTGTGTAATGACACAAAGCTAGTCAAACTTAAAGCCTTGTCATAGGTGTCACTATGCCTAAATGCCTTTTTCTGATCCCGTATTTCATTGGGTTGAGGAGCGGATCTGAAGGAAAGCAGTTTGCGGGGGTTCTGCTCTGCCCCATCCCCGGCCCAGGCACAGAGAGCTTAGCAGCGCTGCCGGGGGCGTCCTTCAACCTACTTAATGCTGTTAAATACAGGAAAAACGACCTGTTCGGGACACTGCTTTGCTAACTTCATTGTGGGAACCCTGAGATGCGTTTCGCTAACTCGACGTGGCGCGGCTTCCTATCGGAGATCCGCGGCAGGAAAATACACGTGGAAGCGCGAACACCCGAGGACATCCCGGCACCGTCTAAAGCACCCGCACGGAAGGCTGGGCAGAGGCTCCACCGTGCGGGTCCGGCACGGCCGGAGCCGGGGTGTCCAAGCCGGGCCGGGAGGTGCCTTGGGGTCCCTTCGCCCCGGACTTCCTCCAGCCCAGGAAGAAGGCGTCCGAGGGCCAAGGCAGCCCGTCAGCCCGGGACTCAGCGCCTCGGGGAGCCAGGCCCCCACTCCACATCCGGCGTTGGGGGCGCGCGCCCGCCGCGCAGGATGCCGCGGACCGGGAGTCCGTCTCTCCGTCCGTCGGGGCGCCCCGCGCGGGACAGTGCGAAGGGCCGCGGGGCTCGGAGCGGAAGGCGGCGGGACCGCGGGACAGCGGGGCCGAGGCGCGGGCCGTCGGGTACCCGGGCGCGAGGTCTTTACCGTCGGCTCCGCGCGCCGCAGAAGCAGTTCCGCGCGGCTCGGGCTCCTCCACTATTGTTTCCGGCCGCAGCTGAGGCGGCGGCGGCAGAGGCGGCAGCCGCGCGCCCGGCCCCGCCCCCTCCCGCCGGTGCCATCCCGCGAAGGCTGGTGGGGGGATGCGCGGGGAGGCGCGGTCGAGGGCAAAGCTGCGCGCCCGCACGGCGGCTGCGGGCTTCCCCTCTCGCCGCCTGCACCGACGCCGCGTCCTTGGCTAGGATTTCCTCGTGATTCCGCGTCTCTTGGCCGGATCTCTTACGGTTCTCTGGAACGTGGCGACTCATATGCCCCCCTCCTCGAGGCAAGTAGATAGAGGAGTCCGTTACTACCTCCCCCTTCAGCGTAGTGGAAACTACTGCCCCCGGGCTGGGGCCGCGGGGGGCGGGGGCAGAAAAGTGACGAACGGGTGAGAGAAGGGGACAGAGATGCGTGGGTGGGATTTTGTTTGAAATCAGTAGACTGAAGCACAAGTGTCACTGAACGTCGAGTTAGGTTCCAGTTGAAATATTTAATAAGGGGAAAGTTCATATTTCAGGTTTCGTAATTTAGGGATAATTTTAAATCCAGAACCTTACTTTTTAGATGGGGCTCCCCTCCCCTATAATATGGTCCATTCCATGCACGCCCACGGGGATAATCCCGGAGCCCCCTCCCCACTTTACTTTTCAGTCCCGCCCTGTTCTCAAACTCTGGTACTTAAATTCTTTTGCTTACTTTGCTTGACGTTTTAAGCCTTTTTTTTTTTTTTAGGTTACAGTTTATGCAATACTTTCCACTTACATTTTCTATTGTAATCTTCACAACCGCCTAGAGAGGAGAAACAGGAACTATTCTCTCATTTTGCAGCCTAGGAATGACTAACTCAGATTATGGTTGCCTGAGAAACAGAACTGGGACTTGAACCCGAGGCTGCTAATGTAAAATCACTGTGATTTTCCACCGCATCATAAGCACCTGTGCTGGTTACGTTCACAAATAGGAAGCGGGCTGGGTTGTCAATTTGCATGGAATGGATTCCATAGGTTTGAGAAACTTCTAGGCCAAATTGGCACTTGCTACAAACCATCAATGCCTCACAAAAGTGATGTGTTTTTGTTACTCAAAGTGCAGTAGAGGAACCAGCAACATCATCATCACCTGGTGTTTTGTTAGAAATGTAGAATCTCAGCTCTTACCCAAGACTTCCTGAATCAGAATCTTCATTTTAGCAAGACCTTTAGGTGATTCCTATGCACACTACAGTTTGAGAAGTATTAATTGAAATAGAATAGTCTGCCCTTTTTCTATTTGGATTTCTCAGTCTAGGTACATATAACTGAAATATCTTGCATCATGGATTCCACACATGTTTTCAATGAAAGTGCTTTATAAAATCACTAACACTTTCCTTGTAGTGAAACAAGTTATTTTCAATTCTCAGAATTATCTCATTTTCTGTGACACTTTGCCCTGTTAACTCTCCTTAAAGCTCCCGACCCCTGTTGCATTGTTGTTTTGAAGTCCACAAATCCAGGCCTAATTTACAGAAATAAAATTTTCACATTTTAAAGGTACAGTCAGTGAATTTTGACAGATGTATACACTGTGTAACCACCACCCTGATCAATTTATTGAACATTTCCACAACTCCCAAATTCCCTTGTGTCTCTTCCCAGTTAAGCACCCCCCACCTCTGATCTAATTTATAATACTAAAGGCAAGTTTTGCCTCTTCTAGAACTCCATATACATGGAATTAAATGATATATATTCTTTTGTGATTGGCTACTTTGAGATTCATGATGATGTTTTATAGTAGTATTGCACAATTTGTTGGCCCTGTGAGTTGTTTCTAGTTTTGGAATTATTATTATAAAGCTGTTATGAATATTCATTTAAAAATCCTTTTGTGTATTCATGTTTTCTTTCTTGCAGCTAAATACCTAGGAGTGGAATTGCTGAATCATATGGTAAGTGCATATTTACTTTTAAAAGAAATTGCCAAGGTGCTTTCCCAAGCACTTACGTCATTTTACGCAGTTAGTACTGTTGTGTCTTCTTGATGAATTAACCCTTTTGTCACTCTACAATTTTTCCTTTTATCTGTGGTAATAGTTCTTCTGAAATCTATTTTCTCTGATACTGGTATAGCCACTCCTGCTTTCTCATGTTGAGTGTTTCCATGTGTATCTTTTCTTCTCTTTTTATTTTCACTTCCCTTGTCTTTATTTTTCTTTTTTTTTTTTTTTTTTTTGTAGACAAACATAGTTGTGTTGTGCTTTTTTAATTTGGTCTTACAATCTCTGTCTTTTAATTGGTGTGTTCAATCCTTTTATGTTTAATGTAATTATTGATATATTGAGTTAAGTCTACCATCTTGCTAGTTGTTTTCTACTTGTCCTATATGTTCTTTGTTCCTTTTACCTTTTTGCAGGGCTTCTTTGGATTAGTTAGGTTTTTTGTTTTGTTTTTCTGTTTAGTATTTTGTCTCCTCATTTTATCTCCTCTACTAGCTAGATTTTATGTATGTATATATGGATATATTTATGTATCTGGGGGCTGAAAAATATCTACGGTTTAGTAGATTCATCTTTAACTTATCACAGCCTACCTGAAATAAAATTATACCATTTTATGTAAAATGTAACAAGCTTACAATAATATATTTCTCTACTCTGATCATTTATTGTCATATATTTTATTTCACATGTGTTATATACTCCAAATACATTGTTTATTTTCTTAATAAGCTATATTTTAAATAAATTGAGTAAGAGAATAAAATAACTTTTATATTTACTCACATATTTACCAATTTCAGTGTTCTTCCTTCCTTTGGTTATAACCATATTGCAGCTCGTATCATTTTCTTTTACCTGGAGAACTTCCTTCATTATTTTTTGTAGTGTTGCTCTGTTGGTAACAATTTCTTTCAGCTATCATTTGTCTGACAATATCTTTATTTCACCTTCAGTTTTGAAGGAATCATTCTGAATATATAGAATTCTAGGAAGACACATTTTTGTCTTTCAGCCTTTTAAAGATGTTGTTCCATGTTCCCTAGGATTGTATTGTTTCTTATGAGAACTCAGCAGTACTTCTTCATTTTTCCTTGTGTGTGTTGTGTCCCCCACCACAATGCCCCATCTGCTTTAAAATTTTCTCTTAATTGTCTTAGTCAGTTTGATTATGATGTGTCTTGGTTGATTTTCTTGTGTTTATCCTGCATGGGGCTTGTTGAGCTTCTTGAATATGGGGTTAATATTTTTCATCAAATGTAGAAAAAAATTTGATTAATCTTCTCCTATATTCCAGGATTGCAATTACATGTATGTTGGATTAATTGATATTATCCCAGAGATGACTAAGGTCCTGATCATTTTATTATTCAACATTTTCTCTCTGTACTTCAGTTTTTACAGTTTCTTTTGACAAGTCTTCAAGTTTACTGTTTCTTCTACAGTGTTTAACTTTATTCTTACGCTTATCCAGTGAAAATTTAATTTCAGATAATGTATTTCCAACAAAAAATTCTGTTTAGTTCTCTCTGTTTAGTTTACATTTATTTCCTCAGTCTTTATTTTTTTTTTAAACATTGGATATGTTTTTAATAATTAGTTTAAAATCCTTATCTGCTAGTTTTATTATCTCTGTAATTGCTGACTATTTATATTAATAGATTTTTGGGGCACCTGGCTGAATCAGAAGAGCATGTGACTCTTGATTTCGGGGTAGTGAGTTTGAGCCCCATGTTGAGTGTAGAGATTACTAAAAAATAAAATAAAATGAAAAAAAAATATTAACAAAATTCTCCCCCTCCTGGATGTAAGTTATATTTTCCTGCGCCTTATCTGGTATGCCTTGATTGGATGCTGGACATTGTAAATGGGACATTGTTGAGTGTGGTAGGCAGAACAGCTACCCAAAGATGTTCACATCCTAATCCCTGCATCCTGTGAAAAAGTATGTAACGTAGGAAAAGGGATTTTGCAGATATAATTAAGGTTATGGACTTTAGGATGGGGAGATTATCCCAGATTATTGGGGTAAACCCAGTCTAATCTCATGAGCCCTTAAAAGCAAAGAACTTTCTCCAACTAAAGTTAGAGAGATACAGCAGATGGAGAAACCAAAGTGAATGGAAGCCTGAGAAGGACTTTAGCCACCATTGCTTTAGGAGCAGAGACTGCACCCCAGCTGATAGCCAGCAAGAAAATGGGGACTTGAGTCCTAACACTGCAAGGAACTGAATTCAGCCAACAAACTGAAAGGGTTTAGAAGTTTATTCCAAAACCCTGCCAACACCTTGATTTCAGCCTTGTCGGAGTCTAAGCAGATGACTCAACTGAATCACACTACTTGAAATTTTTACCTATAGAACAATGAGATTGTGGGTATAGTTTTAAGCCATTAAAATTAGGTTAATTTGTTGTGGCAGCATTATAAAACGAATACATTGAATGTCTAGAATTTTAATGAGTGTTGGGCTTTGTTTTGGGAGGCTGTTATCTAGTAGTGGATCAGCTTGATCTTTTGAGGCTTGTTTTTAAACTTTGAGAGGGTCTAGATTATCCTTTTGTTTTAAGGATTTTCTAGTCCTTTCCTAAAGAATTTGGCTTAGGTTTTCTATTGTATGTCGCAGGTCTTCAGCAAAGTTTCTATACCCTCATTGGATAAAACTCAAATGACTCCTTTTCTCTGTGAGTTCTGGTAGTCGTTCAGATTATAGTTTCCGAGTAATTTTTTTTCCCTCTGGTAGTTAATTTTTGTCCAGTCTTGGAGCCTCACCTTACATATGCACAGCTTAGTATTCAGGCATAGACTTAAAGGATATTCTGAAATTCTTTCTGTATAGTTCTTCCTTTCTAGCACTGCTTATTGCAAATTCCAGACATCTCATACTCCCAAACTCAGTCTTTGTCTCCTCAGCCCAGCTTTGCATCTCCCTATGTTGACCATGTTCCAAAATTACCTCCAGGCATAAAAATGGGGCAATTGTAGGGCTCATCTCATTTTTTTCTTTTCTATTTGTGATCGCATTTTTGCTTTCCTGTGTTTCAGTGTTTGAAAATAGAGATTTCACCTATTTCCCCCAGTTTTCTAACTTTTAGCAGCTATTCTGGTAATCCTTACTCCATCCTGGCTAGAGTCCCTTATTTTGTTAGATTCTTCATTCACCCAACAAGAGCTTCTTCACAGGATCTCTTTGCTTCCAATCTAGTTTTTTCAGTTCACCCTTCACAGTCCATTCTGAAATAAACACAGATGAAATCCTCTTCCCAAAAACTTGTCACGACTTCCTCACTTTCTCCTAACAGTAGTACATAAATCTATTTAGCATTTAGACGCTTACAGTGGGCTTCCCAGTTTACCATCTCTTTTGATAAAACTTGACTTCTTTACTTGAATAGTTAAGGATTTTATCTTTAACTGCAATGCTTTCAACTCTGGTAACTCAATAGAGTGTGCAAAAATGTGTTGTAAACTGTAAGGTAATGTACAAAGACCAGGTGTATAATTGGTTCTTAACCTGACACAGGTATTACCTCGACTTCAGGCCTATGGCAATTAGGAATTCTTCCCAATACAAGTAACAGAAAACCTGATTAACAGTATCTGAATCAAGTAGGTTTTACGTGTGTCACAGAACAAAATCAGAGGAACCAACTGCTAGTAGTCGTTCATTGGCTGTTGGTTGTCAAGACTGTCCTCTCTGGAACTGTTCTGGCTTTCCTCTGAAGAGTGCAGAGTGTGCCCTACAATTAGGTAACATATTTTCTACCAGGCAAGAAGACAGTGATGGAAGGGGTCGGGGAATTTGGAGGGGAAGCTGCCTCTTTCATTTTTGCAAGAAAGGAAAAGCTTTCCTGAGAAACCCTGGCAGATTTCTGGTTGTATCTGATCACCTGAACTTGTATAACAACAGTGGATTTAGTATTTGAGTATTGAATATTTGAATATTGAGTATTTAGATTTTTTTCAGCCTCTATGACAGAGGCAAGGAAGAGAGATTAATAAACCAACAATGACTGCTTAGAGAGTTTACATACTTTTCTGAAAGTTGCTTTTATATGTGGGACAATGAAAATAATCCTTACTTATCATTCAAATGAATGTCTGCTATAAAAAATTCATCTTCTCACTTTTCTGAATCCCCACAACTCTTGTCAGTGCCACTACTCTTTTTGGTATTTTTTTTCAGGCATTGTTCCTTTTTTTTTTTTTTTTAAGATTTTATTTATGAGAGAGAGAGAGCATGAGAGGGGGGAGGGTCAGAGGGAGAAGCAGACTCCCTGCCATGCAGGGAACTCAATGCCAGCCTATCCAAGGACCCTGGGATCGTGACCTGAGCTGAAGGCAGTTGCTTAACCAACTGAGCCACCCAGGTGCCACATTGTTCCATTTTAAAGTAAAGGATTCAGTATACTTAGTATATCTACCCATTCATCTCTCACCCTCTGTCTTTGCTTCTCTTCACGTGTTATCTCTTTCTCTGCTGTTAGGGATGTGCTTCATCCATTTAGCCTGGAAGATGGGCGCATGCTCCCACTGGCTTAGAAGCCTTTTAATACCATGACTCTGAAGGTACTGGTAACTCAAGATATGGGCACAATTTATTATATTGTCTTTTCCACTTCTTCATACACTCCCTCTACCACGGGACCTGACAATTCACTACCACTGGGCAGAATATATTTTCCTGCTCCAGTGGAATGTTAACAAACGTGACACGAGCGAGACCTTAAATGTGCTTATGTGGTGTAGCTGGGCTTCCTGTGCCTCTGCCGCATGGCACAAGAATTTCACTCAGGTGATTGCTGGTCCAAGGAGCAGGAGAGATGTGGAGCCCACCTGGGCCTAGTCGGCAGCCTAAAGCTAGGTAGGCCCAACTGACCTAGAGACGGAGGATAGGTGTCGGTTGCTGTAAGCACTGAGTTGTGGTTTGTTTTGTTATGCAACATATTGCAGTGATAGCTGTTAATACAGTGGGATTCTAAACGGCCAAGTTTAATCCATGTGCTCATTCCTGAATGAGTTACAATGGCTGGTACTTTAATTGGCCAGGCTTGGATTACATTCCACTTCTCCCTTCCTCTCCATCTCCCCAAATAACTGAGGTTGGCTCAGGAATGGGGCCACAGGTATTAAAATTTGATCCTATGATATGGGAGAAGCGTTAATCCAAAGGAAAGTGGTTGCTGTTATCAGAAGAGGAGAATTGTTTGAAAACATAATAAACAGGCAAAAACTATCATAATCCACCCTGGTGCTCTTTATACTTAGGTATTCACTGCTAAATTTTGAGCTGATTGTGTGCAGGAATTCTGCCTTACTCATCTTGTATTTATTTCAACACTTAAACTATCTTACAAATGTCTTGTATCAGTTAAGCTTCGGTTTCACCACAAGTACCATAAAAACCCCGAACAACAGTGACTTTAAAAGAGGACTTCTTTCGTTTGCATTAAAGTCTAGAGGTGGGCAGTCTAGGGAGGGTGTGGTGGCTTCTGATTTGCTAAGTCGTTAGGCATTCATGCAGCTTCCAGCTTTCTTCTCGGTCATTCCTAGGAGGTGAGTCTCCTCTTTGTGTGCAGGACCTAGGCTCTTTCATCAGAACCACGTTCCAAACAGCAGGGTGGAGGAAGGTGAGAGGGCAGAGCAAGAATATGCACCAGCTGCTTTTTAGGAACATCTCTCAGAAGCTGCCACGTGACATTTCTGCTTACCCCCTCACTCTTGTGGTGGGAAGAGCCTAGCTGAAAGGAAAACTCAGGGATCGGGTCTTTCTTCCAGCATCTGTGTGCCCATCTAAAAGCCAGGGCTTCTAAAAAAGGGAGCGGGGATTTTGGAGTAGGCAGCAAGCAATCTCTGATACAGTGCTCGATAAATATTTGTTGTATGAGAGTGTGAGTGGATGAATCACATATTAAAAATGAAAATTGGTTAATACACACCGAAGAGGAAATTTTCGTCCTTAGATGCAAGGCAGGCTTAAAGAAGATATTTGAGGTTAAAATGCCTATTTAAACTATTTCTCATTTTTAGGAAGCAAGAAAGCAAAAGTAGATGATTTGTTTTAGGATGCTTTTTGCTCTGCGCTCAAATTGAATAGTGTGGCAGGCTTATTTCAGTTTTGTTGATCCATTTTCTAAAAGTCTAACCCTTACAGTATTCTGGACAAAGTCTAGTGCTGCTGTATTGGAATCTTTAACTCTAAAGAAAATGTCTCTCTTAAAATTATGTCTCCTCTTAAGCTTCAACAAGCATCCCTTTGAAAGTTTGGGATACAAGTATTTGCATTAAAGGGATTTACCACCTATAGTTTCAGTAATGCTGACATTATGGGTTAGCTGTCTGCTGATCCATTGTCCTGTTGTGCAGGCAGAACAGACCAAACCTATTTTCCAGTCTGTGGATAAATTCACTGTTGGCATTGCTGGGAGGAGATTGGGAGTTAACTACCAAGCTATTGATTCTTTTTTTCACTGTGGGCCAAATCCAGTCTTTAGTAATGTGCACAGTTTCCACTGTTAAATTCAAGGTGATAAAAGGAAAGTTGGGGATTGATGTCTGAAGTTAGAGAAGAGTCAGTCTCATAAAATTTTATTAGAGGTTTATTTTTATATTTCGTTGTATAAATATCAGATGTCTGGGTGTGGAATACTCCAGCTAGAAATTGAAATCCAGACATATTTCTGAGTTAACTGTTGGTGTGCCTATTGAGTTAGATATACTTCAAAATTTCAGGATTTTACATTTTAAATTTTCATAATTTTCTTTAATTCTGAAAGATTTATTGATGGGAGATAATAGCATTAAGGGTAAGTGAGAAAGAATACAACTTTTTGTGTTTTTGATTTCTGTTAAATGTGATGCTTTTTCATAAAAATTAAAACTGATTGAACATTTTATTTTATTTATTTTTTTTAAAGATTTTATTTATTTATTTGAGAGAGAGCTGGGGGGAGGGGTAGAGGGGAAACAGACTCCCCACTGAGCAGGGAGCTCGTTAAGGGGCTGGATCCCAGTACCCTGAGATCATGACCTGAGCAGAAGGCAGATGTTTAACCAACTGAGCCACCCAGGTGCCCCAACTAATTAAACATTTTAAATATTTTTTCAATCAGTCATTCATTGAACACATTTTTATCAAATGCTCATTATATGTGAGATATTATGCCAGGTATTAATTATACAGTAGAAAGCAAAGCAGTCCCTCCTCTTGAGAAATTTATCACTTAGTGGAAGAGATAGGCATTAAGTGATTGCTTTTAGACCAGAGTTTTTAACAGTATTGAAATATACTTGCGTTTTAATTGCTGTAGCACGGTAAAGATGTCTGAGTACCACATTGTCAAATAATATTTGTCTTTTTTTCTGTTATTCTTCTAAATCTTACATGTTTAGTAAGGATTCATTTAGCTATAATCTTGTAGGAAATGAGGGGTTCCACCATAGTTTTTTTTTTCCAAAATAACTGGAAAATAATGGTTTCAAAACTTTCAAAAATTTTAGCTATTTTTTTTTTAAAGATTTTATTTATTTATTTGAGAGAGCGAATGAGAGACAGAGAGCATGAGAGGGAGGAGGGTCAGAGGGAGAAGCAGACTCCCTGCTGAGCAGGGAGCCCGATGCGGGACTCGATCCCGGGACTCCAGGATCATGACCTGAGCCGAAGGCAGTCGCTTAACCAACTGAGCCACCCAGGCGCCCAATTTTAGCTATTTTGAAAGAAAGCTACAATAGACTGAATGCTTATGTCCCCCCAAAGTTCATATGTTGAAACCCTAACCACCAATGTGATCGTATTAGGAGAAGCCTTTGGTGAGGTCAGGTGAGGTGAGGTGAGGTCTCATGAACGGAGTTAGTGTCCTTATAAAAGAGATCCTAGAGAGCTCCCTTCCCCCTTTGCCACATGAGGACAAAGCAAAAAGATGTCTGTCTGTGAACCAGGAAGTGGGCTCTAACCAGACACCAAATCTACTAGCACCTTAACCTTGGCTTCCAGCCTCCAGAACCATGAGAAATACGTTTGTGTTGTTTATAACGCCCCTAGTCTAGTATTCTGTTATAGCAGCCCAAACTGACTAAGACAAAAGGTTTCTGAAGTGAGTTATATTCTTTTTTTGCTATCTTAAAATATATAGAAGATAATTCCTGCATTAACCAGGGAGTTAAATTTCTGTGTTAGAGTACACTAAGTTGTTGTAAAAATAGACTTGGAAAATCAGTGACTCAATGAACAAGTAATAGTCGAGGGTGCTCCAGGTTGGTAGCGGTTCTCTTCCACTCTCTTGAATGTTGATTCAAGGACCAGGATTCTTCCATCTTGTGACTCCTTCATCCTTAAGGACCTTGTCGTCAGGTGCACGGTCAAGGCTTGTTCACCACATCCAGGTTTCAGCCGGTGGAAAGGGGAACAGTGTACCTCTCTTACAGGCCCCAGTCCTAAAGAGGCAGGAAATACCACATTTACTCATGCATCTTTGCTGAGAATTCAGTCTCACGGTTGTGTCAGTCTGCAGGGGAGATGGGGAAGTTACCTAATTATGTGCCTAGGAAGAAGGGGTGGATGAATTGTCTCTTTCACAGCCTGCACCTCTGGCTGCCAAGTTTCTGTGTGGATCCTTCTCACCTTCATCCTTTCTCCAAGCAAGACTCATCGAGCACACTCACCCCTTCCCAAGGAAGACAACTCAGAGGACCATCCAGCTGCTGTATTCAGCTCAAATCCCATGATTCCTGGGTGATGTTCAGTCCTTTCACTCAGGTCCAGATGTAGCTCAGGTGGATCAGAAAATTAAAACTTCTATTCAGAAAAGAGAAGAATGAGAAACAGTAGTCACTGGTTCCTAGCGCTGATGGAGATCAGCAGGGCAGGAGTCTCAAAGACCTCTTCTCTGCTCGTGGATGAGGCCCTTGATTGAACCCTGTTTCTGCTCTCTGGAAAGGAATTCTTGTCCATTGCTGCCTGTGGCCCCCTGCTCTGTACTCTGGAAGGACTTATCTTGTCTATTATTTTTCTTGGTCACATCTGAAATTGGTTTTGGGAATATGTCCTCCCTGGGGGGGGTGCATATATTTTGCAGGTGTTTGTAGACCCATAGGTTGTTCTAAGCTTCAAAGTGTCACATGGCTCCTTGGTTCTTAGGCTCATAGATTCTTTAACAACACAATTTCCTCAATTTTAGTAAGCTCCTACTTTATTTGCTTCCAATATGTCTATAAATATAACCCCCAATTTTTTTTTTTTTTTAAAGTTGTTTTGTTGTTGTTGTTTTTGTTTTTTTGTTTTTTTAAAGTAGGCCCCACACCCAGCGTGGAGCCTAACCCAGGGCTTGAATTCAAGACCCTGAGATCAAGAGAGTCATGTGCTTAACTGACTGAGTCACCCAGGTACCCCCCAAATTTTTCTGAATATATTCTGCACAAGACTTCAGTTTTTGCTGTACGTCCGACATGGTCTTTCATTTTTTTTTTTTTTTAAAGATTTTATTTATTTGAGAGAGAGAGACAGAGAGAGAGAGCACATGAGAGGGGGGAGGGTCAGAGGGAGAAGCAGACTCCCCGCTGAGCAGGGAGCCCGATGCGGGACTCGATCCTGGGACTCCAGGATCATGACCTGAGCCGAAGGCAGTCGCTTAACCAACTGAGCCACCCAGGTGCCCCATGGTCTTTCATTTTAATGGCACTTATCTTTAGGCCATCTGAAAAATTAGGTGGGCCTGCGAAGGCAACAATCTGACCTTCTGCCATTTACAATCCAGAATCAGTCACTGTTTCAGGACAGGGGCCTTAATCTTTTCTTTTTCACCTTCAAATCATTGTCTCTTTCTCAAATGGCCTTCTCTGATCATCCTATTTAAATCTTCCACCCAGTTCCACTTTATCCTGATCTTAAAAAAGACAAAAGTACCTTATCACATATATGTGTGTATATACATATGAAATATGTATATACACACATATACATATTTCATATGTATATATGATACATATCTTATTAATTTTCATACTTATTATTTATTGTATATTTTCCGCCTCTATAATGTAAATTCCATTAGGTTTGGAAGTTATATTTTTTTTTCTATGATATACTCCAGGGATGGAGAATAGTGTCTGTCTGCCACATAGTAGGCGCTCAACAAATATTTGTTGAATGAATGAATGAATGGGTGATTAGAGAATATACAGACTCTTTAAGATCTTCTGTATATCATGCTGTTAGTGAGCTCTGCAAATACTGGGGGTTATAGCCCTTTCTTCCTCTTCCATGTAAACAGAATCCTCATTTTGTTTATTTGGTAGAGTAGGACAGGGAGGATGCATCTTTGTTCTCTGTTCTCTAGCCGTAGAGATTCTATGCCAGTTGCGGAAATTCCATTCTTCTTTGTTCAGCCTAACAATGGACAAGTGACCCAGTTTTGGCTTAGTGAGAGGTAAGCAAAAGTGTGTTAAGATGGAGAACCTCTGGAAATAATTTTTTTTTTTTTTTTTCCTGCTCACTCCCTTCCTTTCTGCTTTGGCTGTTCTTTATTCTTGTGACAGTGTGATGTTGAGGCTTTAGCAGCCATCTTGTGACCATGAAGGCAGGTATCCCTGACACACTGAGGTTGGAAGATGGAAAGATAGAACCTGGACTCATATGACATAATTGAATCACTTCCTTTTAAAGTGAGATAATAAGTGTCTACTTTACTTAATCCACTTTTTGTCTGCTCTTCTGTTACTTGTTTATTGCAGCTGAAAGCGTCCTGATAGCGTGGCAGTATTTTTAGTAGCTGCTCAAACTAATTGGCTGCCATACTGCTACTCATTTAACCATTTGTCCATTCACTCATTAAGTGTATGACAGACCAGGGTATATGCAAAACTTAGAGTAAGAAGATTAATAAGATACAGTTCGTGCATATCTTCAAGGAATTGACAATAGGGGTACAAAGAAAGAGTTATATACACAGCCTCTGAGTTACGAAGGTATGAAAGCAATATGGCATTCAGTAGAAGCCATACTTTGAATTCTGAATTTTGATCTTTTCCCGCTTAACCATCTGAGCCACCCAGGCACCCAGGTTTTTGGTATTTTTGTCTGCAAAAACAAAACAAAACAAAAAAACTTTGCAGCTTTATCATCCAAAGCTAGCTATCTAGTCATTGATATATTGAACTTTTTTTTTTTTTTTTAACAAAGCCATTCATTGTGCAGATCATAATGGTAACTGCCAAACGAGGATGTGGGCTCTATACCTAGAGCTCAGTAAGGGAAGTTGACTGTATCCTGTTCTTTTTCATAATTAAAGTTCAAATGACAAATGCATGTATGCTTAGGATGAGTCTTAATCTATCTAAAGTGCATTATGTAATATTAGGTTCACTGGCTTACATTTTATTTTAGGCTCATTAAAAGTTTATGTAGAAAAAAAGCCTATAGAGCAAACTCAAGAAAAGGTAGTGACTCAGGGTAGTACAATGACTTCTGACAGATTTAATAGGTAGCTTAATTTCTGTGCCCACGGAAACTGTTTAGGAGCTACTCTTGGTTTTCTTTATTTATTTAAAGTTTATGCTAAGTACCTTTAAGTCTAAGAATCCTTAACTTTTTTGTCTCTGTTTTGGAATGTTTTCGCGATTTCCATTCTTTATTCCTGTCTACTCTGGGGTCACTGATTTCTCTAATGGTATTTGACAGTTTTCTTTGTTTGCTTTTGCTTTGTGAAGTATAATAGCTAGCTGCAGTTAGCTAAATGTAGAAGAGAGATTATAATTTTCATTTGTGACACGTGTAAACTTGTTTTTTTTTAAGATTTTATTTATTTATTTGACAGAGAGAGACACAGCGAGAGAGGGAACACAAGCAGAGGGAGTGGGAGAGGGAGAAGCAGGCTTTCCGCCGAGCGGAGAGCCCGATGCGGGGCTCGATCCCCAGGATCCTGGGATCATGACCTGAGCCGAAGGCAGACGCTTAATGACCGAGCCACCCAGGCGCCCCACTTGTTATTTTAAAGAGAGGAACCACTTAGTATGTACCTGTGAAGAAAATAAAAAATGAAGGATATAAAAAATGTCAAAGGTAGTAAAGCTAGCAACTATGCCTGAACCAAAGTGTATTTTGATTTTGATTTATTTATTTATTTATTTATTTATTTTTTTATTTTTTTAAAGATTTTATTTATTTGAGAGAGAGAGAATGAGAGAGAGCACATGAGAGGGGGGAGGGTCAGAGGGAGAGGCAGACTCCCCGCCGAGCAGGGAGCCCGATGCGGGACTCGATCCAGGGACTCCAGGATTATGACCTGAGCCGAAGGCAGTCGCTTAACCAACTGAGCCACCCAGGCGCCCTATTTTGATTTTTATAATGTCTTTCTTCTAAGGAGGTCAAAGTATTTCATGTATTATTTTATGTTTGTGACACTCCTACTATTGTATAGAAGCAATGCCATCTCTGTATTGTAACACTGAAGAGTGACTTATCCATGGGATGGAGATGAGAATGATTCCACAAACAGTGAGTTTCCCATAATCATGAGAGACATATTTATTCCATATATGGTATCCTGTATTGTGAACTGAGTTATTGCAATGCCCACCAGGATGGTCTCTAAAAATTCTGACTCACAAGACTTCCATAGGGTATAACTGGCATCAGATTCATTTAGAGGGATAGGGGCTAGGAAATGGAACTTGCTAGAAGGGCGACATTTAGCACCCTCTCCAGTCGGACTTCTTACAGCACTCCTCACACCAATCTAGGGGCATAAATTCCTGAGTCCCTGCAAAGGGCCTGTCAAATTATGAGAATCATCACACTCAGGGAGCTCAAAGCTATGATTTCCCACAAGGTATTTATGGTTCATATATAGTTTCTCTCCTGCTAGATGCAATTTGTCATTTTTTATCATAAGAAATATTGCTTAGTAGTACCACTTCCATTCTACCTTTTTCAGGCTTCCAGAGAAACAGTGTTTTAAGTTAACCCAAGGTCAGGTTGTTCATAAAGGACAAAAGGTTTTGTTAATGCTTTACCCACAGTTATGCAGCCTCTTTTGTACTATTAAGACTAGGTTGGATGCTTAGCAGATATCCATCACTAATCGAGTGATACACTTTCTCTGGTCCTTGAGAAGATGGAGTGGGTTACATTCAATTTTATAGCTAAGGAAATATTTTTCAACTTTGTTATCTTATAAATAAAATCTTATTATATCATATTCTGTATTTACAACCATAGGTAGAGATAGAATTAACTTTTGACATGCCAATAGTACAGATCTAACAGGGGAGAACACAGCCCCACTGCTGGGATTCCCACTGAGTTAAAATGTTGTAATCCGGAATATAAGTACTTCCAGCACATAATCTGACTCTCTACTCGCATCTAAAAGGGCACAGGCAAGGACAGATCTTTCCAGGCATACAGGAAATACAGGCACACCCCAAGAGAACTTCTCTCAGTTTAACATTTTCCAGCAGAATGCTTATGACTTATAATACCTAAATGTCGTAAAATGTACGTATCTCTCAGCTCTGCACATTTAGGACAAATTTATACTCATCTTCCTAAAATGCAGTATGATGTACATTTTGTGAGGTCTAATTTACATGTGGTGAAATGCATACATCTTAAGTGTACAATTCAATAATGAATCAATATCTCCATGTAATCCACACCAATGTCAAGATATAAAGCCTATTACCTTAGAAAATTCCCTTGTACCCCTTCCTGGTCAATCTCTTTTCTTTCCCTCCACCCTAAGGCAACCACTGTTCTAATTTCTATCAATATCAAACAATTTTACCTGTTTTGAATTTCATGAAAATGGGATCATAAAGCAAATGCTGTCTTGTGTCTGGCTTCTTTTGTTCACCATGTTTTTGTGCTTCATCTATATTATTATATGCAGCACTAGTTCAAGTAAATACTTGGAGTAGAATTGCTGGGTCATAGAGTAGAGGTATGTTTGATGTCAAAAGAACCTACCAAGCAAGCGTCCAAAGTGCTTGTACTATTTTGCACACTCAGCAGTAATTTATGAGAGATCTGGTTGCTCCACATCCTTTCTTGCATTAGGGGTTGTCAAACTTTATTTTTAGCCATGCTAGTGTGTGTAAAGCTTCTGGAAGAAAGAAACCCAGGGATATCTTTGTGACCTTGAGGTAGGTAGAGAGTTCTTATGGAAATCACTAACTATGAAAGAAACAATTGAATAATTGGATTCATCAAAATTAGAAGTTTCTGCTCTTTGAAAGGCACTTTATGAGGGTGTCAGTGGTTAGGCTTCTAACCTGCAAGTGGTTAGGCTTCTAACTCACCTCTAGAGCAGGTTTTTCAACCTTAGCATCATTGGCATGTTTAACTGTTGATTGCTGTTACTGGGGACTGTCTGTACATTGTAAGATGTTTAGCAGCGTCTCTAAAGATGTCACCTTCAGTTGTGACAACCAAAACTGTCTCTGGACATTGCCAACTTTCCCATGGGGAGCAACCCGCCAACCCCAACTGGCTGCTTCTCTCTGCTTTCCCCACTGAGAACCACTGCTCTAGAGTTTATCTTAACTCTCTGGCCAATTTCAATACCTAATACACCTTCTTGGAGTCCTCTGGACTTTAACTGGCCCAAGAATGGACTGGAAATGCCCCTTACTGAAGAATATCAGTTAGCAACCCTTATCACCTTAGTGACCTATACCCAGCATTAAATTAGAAAAAGAGCATGCCTCAGAGAGAAGGACAGGCATGAGGAAAATAACAATTCATTTTGTTACTTTCTTTTTTTTTTTTTTAAAGATTTTTATTTATTTATTTGACAGAGAGATAGAAGAGCACAAGCAGAGGGAGTGGCAGAGGGAGAGGGAGAAGCAGGCTCTGCACTGAGCAGGGAACCCGATGCGGGACTCGATCCCAGGACCCTGAGATCATGACCTGAGCCGAAGGCAGACGCCCAACCATCTGAGCCACCCAGGCGCCCTACTTTGTTACTTTCAATTTAGTGTTGAAGCCCTTCAATGATTTATTATTTTTTAAAATAAAATATATTGTAGTTCCCTAGAGAGAGCTCTTAATCCTTTAAAGAATGCAGTGTATAACTTTATAACTATTGTAAATATAATTTTCATAAGCCCTAAAATCATATAAGCAAAACAGGTAACATTTTATTTTATTATAATTGAACTCAGTTTCTACTGTATGCTCCATTTTTCCTGATGCTGTAAAACTGTATGTTGGCATTTCTAGGTGAACTTAGTCTTTGTCACGCTCTTTAGTCACTTCAAGTTTAAAATCATGTCGTTCTTGGATTTTACCTTTTCCTCCTCCTCTTCAGGGTGACACTTCTGTCCCAAGGTTTATTTATGTTAATAACAGTGGAAGTTGAGAGAGGAGGTCAGGGAGGGAGGGCGTTTGCTTTCTAGTGGTCATGGTATTTGGCACTCTTCCAAAGGCCACCTCGTGAAATCTCTGCAATTGTAAGGCCTCAGTTGCATGATTCACACTGGCCTTTGGGTTACAAATTCAAGCCCCTTTGGCCCTTGGCCTTCTGCTTTAACTAACATCTGAGCCCTGCTTGGGGAAGCGGGGAGAGTGTATTTATTGACTTCTCACTGATGAGCTTAAGGTAGAATCTGAGCTGTCTTGGTTCCCAGATGTCACACCCAGCCATGTCTAATTGTTGGCCTGACGTCATTTTGATGCAGAGAGACCCACACTACCATTTCTTCCCTGGTGCATGTAATAGCATTTGTTTTCTGTTTTGATGATCTAGCGTCTGAACGCACTTCCTACTTTGGGGAATTTTTTATTTAATTAAACAGAACCCATATCCAGTTATAGAGGCTGGAGGTATCAATGTGAAGCAATGGGCACATGACTTAGGCTCCATCAATTAGATGTGCTTTCTCTAGGCTTTGAATTGAAGGTTGTGATACCAAAAAACACTGATGACACAGAATCTATTCCGCTGGGCCTCGGCAGTGGCGGTAGCAGCTGCATGCTGTGTCCTCTCTCCCTCCCTCCCTCCCTCCCTTCCTTCCTTCCTTCCTTCCTTCTTTTTTTAGGATATAGTTATTTATTTTAGATAGAAAGAGTGAATGCGAGCAGGGGGGAAAGGGCAGAGGGAGAGGGAGAGGGAGAGAGAGAATCCCAAGCAGACTCCATGCTGAGCACGGAGCCTGACGCGGGGCTCAATCTCACGACCCTGAGATCATGACCTGAGCTGAAATCAAGAATTGGCCACTGGACTGAGTGCACTTTCCAGGGGCACCAGTGGCAATGCCCATGTCCCGCAGTACAGCTGTGGTTTCCAGGTCTGGAGGACGAGGTGGTAGAATTTCTACTGGACCAGTCCTGTGGCTTCCATTTTATATTATTTAGATTTTGTTATGTAACAGACCACCCCAAAACTAAGTGACAAGTAACAGAGATTCTCTTCTTGACTAAATTTAGGCAGGCTCCTCTGAGTTCTCTTTTCAACTAGGCCTCAACTTTGGTCTAAAAAAAACCCCGGCAGACAGTCAGGGCAGATGATGTTGTCTACTTCCTCTCCCCCTGCTACCATGCACACTAAAAGACTTGAACAAACACTAACATTTCTAACTCAAGGCCACATCCCTGGGGTGACCCTCACCCCCTTGGTGTCCCTGCCTGAGAAAGTCAAGATTGCCAGAAGAATTACTGTTTGTTCCAGCCCAAACCTTGTAATAAGTAGATAGGTCTCTGAACCACCTCTCATAGAGCAGTTACTTTAGAAAGCTTGCAGTTGTAAATCCTTTCTTCTCCCCTTTTGAGATGTAGCTTTTCCGCCACCAAGAAGACAGTTCTTCTCTGACCAGAGAGTCATCTCCTTGAAATGCAAACGTTCAGGAAAATAACTTCTGCTCTCCCTGCCAGGATGGAAGGTGCTCTGCTCTAACTTACACTACCCCTTCTGGCATAAAGCGACAAGAAATTTCCTTCTCCTCCAAATAAGCTCCAGTTAACAAACCTGATCTTTGCTTGTTCCTCCTGTTTACTCCCTCATTTCCCTTGAAAATTCCTAGTCAGCTCTGTGCAGATCACACTGGACCCTCTTCCTCATTGCTGCAGTTACTACTGAATAAAGTCCTCCCTTCCCTTTTCAGCTAGTCTCCAGATTTATCTTTGAACAAGCCATCTCAAAACTTGGTAGGCTATGTAGTTCCGGATTCTATGGAATCATCAATTTGGACCGGATTTAACTGGACAGCTCTGAGCCCACTCATGTCTGCAATCAGCTTCTGGTCAGTGAGACAGCTCTGTTTCTGTGATGTGGGTGACAGTCAGCTGAGGCTATGGAGACAACTGGACTCTATGTCCCTGTCACCCAGGAGGCCAGTCTAGGCTTATTCTCATGACTGCTCAGCAGGGTTCTAAGAAGGAGTGGCCTCAGGAAGCCTACATTTAGAACTGATGTAAATCACTTCTGCTGCTTCTGTTGGCCAGCCCAGAATCAAGAGGTAAAGACATACACTCTAGCTCTTAATGGGAGGAGCTCCAAAGTTACATTGTCAAGGGACAAGGATATAGGGAGGGGAATGTTGGAGCCATTTTTGCAGACAACCTGCAGACATGCTAAGTAGCTGTGCAGACTCCAAGCTTGGTTCTTTGAACCAGGTTTTGGAGCCTCCTCTATTTGTGAAAACTTTTTTGCTTATATCAGCCTAAATTGTTTCTGTGGCATATAATTAAATATATTGTTGAATATACTGAGTCACACCCACATTCCTCCCCGCCCCCCTCCCCCCCCAGTCTGTCTTCACGCTATGGCTCTTTTCCACAATTTCTAGAACAGTGCTGTCCAAGAAAAGTTTAATACAAGTCAGTAATGTAATTTTCAAGTTTTTGGTAGCCATATTATAGAAAGTAAAAAGAAACCAATGAAATTAGTGTTAGTAATATATTTTATTTAACCCAATATATCCAAAACATTATCATTTCAAACTAATCAGTATAAAGTTATTAATGAGATACTTTACATTTTTTTAATGCTAAAGATCTGTTGTGTAGCTAACACTGTCAACACCTCTGTTTGGACTAGCCACATTTCAAGTCCTTAATAGCCATGTGTGGCTCCTGGTTACCATATTGGACAGTTGTTTTGCTGGGATTGGAAAATGGATTCATTAGTAGAGTGAATGGCATTTATGATTTTCTCCTAAAGCAGAACCTAAGACAAGCATTTGGGAGAAGGTAATCTATTTGAGAATCATTTGAGAAATGATTCAAGGACAACTAAGTGTGCATTATTGAACCAGTTATTGCTATGGGCAACTGGTGCTCAAAGCCTTTGGGGACCCCCTCAAGAAACTGTGTAGAATGGGCTTTAGACTTTTCCCTCCAAAGTATGGAAGACTGGGGCATTTGTCCACTGTCCCCCATTCCTCATTGGTTGAGGGTTGCTTCTGTGGGTGTTAGTCCTTCATGTTTCTGGAATGTTCTTCATAAGGCTGAGCAGTGGATATCTTCAGAACCAGTCCTGAGGTAGAAAAGGTGAGAGAGAAGACAGACACTTACAATGGAGTTTTGCCGTAACATGGGAATAGCCTATCACCAGTTGGAATTGAATTGGAATCAATGATGGACTGGCACATGACAAAACCCTTACTATGAATATATTATATAATACTTACAAAGTAGACATTAAGTAACATTGGCCCTAAGTGATAAAGTTTTTCTATACAAATGTGACTCACAACAAGGCCTATGAAAGACATGTTTTGGGGAATTTTTCTTTTTCTGAGGGAGCTCTCTAGAGATTTTTTTCCCTTTTATTGCATATTATTTATTATTTCGGAAATTTAGACAAATCTACAAAGTAGGTTTTGATTGAACTATCTTTAATCGGTTCTTTTGAAAGGGTAGCATCATAAACTTTACATTAGAATCTCATAAGAATATGGTACACTGTTTAAAAAATGCATATTTGGTATTGTGTTTAATATATCCTCTGACCTTCAGAAAGAAGTTTCCAATAAACTTTGTAAGTTTACTTATTTCCATCATTCACTGCTGAATTTCTAGTGCAGAGTTCATTTTGAAGTCATTTATTAGTAGAGCAGATCCTCCGTAAATGGTAGAGACTGAACACATCACAGACTGGACAGCTCCCATTATCTGAAATAGCTGTAAGCTGCTTTAATGTTAGAGATTTGCCTTAAAGGATTGTCCTTTGGAAGGCTGGCTGTGGTTGTTTGTGAGGCAGAACAAATTATAAAATGATTATGGCTTCAGAGATGTATGTTTCTAAATGATTGCTTCACCGGTCCATAAAATGTCTGCTTTTAAAAAACAGGTGAAATATGAGAGCCTTAAGAGGTTAGATCATTGGGATATTATTAGAAATGTCTTTATAGGGCCTGGATGCAAGGCCACTGGGTATATAACTTACCAAGAATACTGACAGGAAGTCATCAGCATAAAGAAAGAAAGGCACGTTTAACAACAAGAAAGAAAGACCTTAAGAACAAAATAATAAATAAAACTAACTCAGAAAAAGAATTGAAAAGGTATAGTCCAAACTGTTAACTGTGTTTTCCTCTATAAAGTCCCATGGGATAGGGGGTATTCAGGGGTGACAGAGGTAAGACCAGAGAAGCTTTTTCTTTTACTCTATATGCTTCTGTATGTACTTGAATTTTAAAGTAAACAAACATGTATACAATTGGTGCAACTAAAAATAGTCTTAGAAGGGAATGTCACTAATAGACTTACTTCTTAGTTTTAGCTTGCTGTTTTTTACCTCCAATCTTACTTTCAAGTCTAATAACATGCAAGAAATATTCACTAGGCATTTACTGAAGAAGGGAAGGAATCTTCAGAACATTTGATATCGTCAACAGTTCCATTTTGCAGTTAAGGATACATTTTACCTTCTCAACGTTTTCTTCAAAAATGTAAATTTTCCTGTTAAATATGATTTTATGCCTGTCAGACTCATTCTGTGCAGTGAAGGCCGTGGTGCCTTGTGCATTTAATAGGCACTCAACAGAAGCTTTTTAAAAATTGCAATGATTCCTTCTCTGATGAACAGAGAAGGAATATTTGACAAGAAAGGGGAAACTAAATTTTTAACATTTTGCTATTTTCCCCTTTCATCTCTTTATCAATATTTAAAATAATTTGTTATTAAAAAATATAAAAGTACTTGTTCTTTTTTTTTTTTTAAAGATTTTATTTATTTGACAGAGAGAGATACAGCAAGAGAGGGAACACAAGCAGGGGGAGTGGGAGAGGGAGAAGCAGGCTTCCCGCGGAGCAGGGAGCCCGACGCGGGGCCCGATCCCAGGACCCTGGGACCATGACCTGAGCCGAAGGCAGACGCCCAACAGTCGAGCCACCCAGGCGCCCCAAAAGTACTTGTTCTTATTATGAAAGTGATACCTGCTGCTTTAGAAAGTTCTATTTGGGGTCCTGCTTGGCTGGTTTCATTGGAGCTGCCTCTCTCCCTAACATTTGGCTGAAGGAAAGGGGTTAGGTGGTTGCCATATTTTGACCAGCTGCCTTCCCATTCCTGATTCCAGTGGATTGAACCAAACAAAGAGCCCTGATTCAAGCTGAGCCAATCAGCTGGCCTCTTGTAAATTTTATCTGAGAAAGACAAAGACGCAGTCAGGTGATGTGGTTTCTGGAACTGTGAGCCAAAACAAGAGCAGCCATGTTGGGGTCCTGTGCACTGATCTACAGACAGAATCAAGGGAATGGTGCAAATACCCAGAAGAAAGCAGACACAGGGGATGATGTTCTCAGAGAGAGAGGGGACAAAGAGAATTGTTATCTTGTCTTAACTGCTTTCAGATTTAAATTTCTTGTCGGACCTAACGCTCATTCCTGCTCTGGTTATATGAGATAGTGTTTTTTTTTTTTTTTTTTTAAAGATTTTATTTATTTGACAGAGATACAGTGAGAGAGGGAACACAAGCAGGGGGAGTGGGAGAGGGAGAAGCAGGCCTCCCGCTGAGCAGGAAGCCTGATGCGGGGCTCGATCAAGGACCCTGGGATCACGACCTGAGCTGAAGGCAGATGCTTAAGGACTGAGCCACCCAGGCGCCCCTATGAGGTAGTCTTGAATACTAGCTTACTTAAGGTAGACTGGGTGAGCTTTGATTTTTGCAAAAAACCTTAGAGAATATCTAAGAAAATAAAAATTGCTGGGAAAACAACCCATTTACACATTCCCTTTCCATCTGTTTTTTTCCTATGTAAGTGTTAATGCTCTATTAAAATTTTTTGTCTTTTTCACAAAATTGGGAGAGTTTTCACATTCTGTTAATCCCAACTCTGGTTAAAGCCAACTCTCTCTGTCCTTGTATGGCTGAACAGGTCTGGAGAAAGAAAAACACCCTCTTGCTGAGTGGTCTCGCTTTTAATTCATTGCTACTAACCACAAGTGGGCACTGATACTCTCTGGCAACCACACTTCATTCCTCTATTCCTCTATTCCTCTAGTCCTCCCTTTACCCATTTCCCAGACACTATTTTCTTCTTCCTTCTTTCTCCTCAGTTTCTTCCCCCCCATCCCCGCCCCCATTCTCACTCTGCTAAGACCTTGTTTCCTATTTTACTGGGATATTAAAAGCCACCAGAAGATACTTCAGCATGCTTCTGCCACCACATCCCTCCCTCCCCTACTTGCTCTGTGCCCACATACTCTGTTTTTCTTTTTTTTTTTAAAGATTTATTTATTTTAGAGTGAGAGCGAGACAGAACAAGGAAAGGGGAAAAGGGAGAGGGAGAGAGCGAATCTTAAGCAGACTCTCCACTGAGCGTGGAGCCTTATGTGGGGCTCAATCTTAGAACCTGAGATCAGAACCTGAGCCAAAACAGAGTCAGACGCTTAACCGACTGAGCCACCCAGGCACCCCCTGTTTTTCATTATTATGAGTGAACTTTCCACAGTCCCCTCTGCTTGCTCATGAGTTTCCATCCCCTGTCATGTGTTCAAGGATATCACATAAGCAATTGGCTTCTCTTGTTTGTACAATCATGTTTCCTTTGTTGCTTGCTCATTTTCATGAGCTTATGCAATTCTGTCATTTCTCCTATCTTAGGGAGACAAAATTTTCCAGGTTCTTTATCTGCCTTCAGTTACTGGATCACTTCTCTACTATTGTGAAAAGCAAATCTTCTCAGTAGTTATAACTACTTGATATCTGCAATTTACTTGTCTCCCATTTTCTAATCAGGCATTTATTCTCATGGCTCTTACAAAACAGCTTTTGTAAAATTGCCATTGACTTCCACATAGTTAAAACCAATGCTTGATCTTAGTTTTCATCTTACTTGAGCTCTTGGCAGCATTTGACAGAGTTGATCACTTTTCCCTTAAATATTTTCTTCCCTTGGCTTTTGGGATACTGGACTCTTTACTTGGCCCCTCCTTTTCAAGTCTCCTTTGCTCTGTGCCCCATTCTCTGGGCCTTGTTATATATCCCCAACCTCAACATTGGCATACCCCAGACTCAGTCTCAAATCACTTCTAAGCCCAAACCCTTCTTCTCATCTCCAAATTCCCATACCCAAACACCTACTCAAAATTTCCTCTTTGCAGTCTAATAAGCATCACAAATCCCTAAATGTCCAGTGACTCCAGAGCTCAAACCTTACAACCTCAAACCTTACAATTCTTCCTTCCTACCTTCCTTCCTTCCTTCCTTCCTTCCTTCCTTCCTTCCTTCCTTCCTTCCATCCTTCCATCCTTCCTTCCCTTCTCTCCCTCCCTTTACATGGGCATGTTTTCATTTCTCTTGGGTATATATCTAGGAGTGGGTTTGCTGGATCGTAGGGTGCTCTGTGTTTAACCTCTTGAGGAATTGCTGGACTATTTTCCAGAGTGACTTGGAATTACTTTCTATTGGCACTCATTCCATTGATCTCATCCAGTCAATGGTTTTAAATATTGTGTGTATGCTGAAGACTCACAAACTTATGTCTGCAGTCTAGATAGAGCTTGCCCCTGGACTCCAGATCCATATGGGCCATTTATTACCCATTAGCATGTCCATCATTGAAGTCCTGATTTTCCTTTTCACCTCATACCCCTAACCTCAAGCCTACTTTTGCTCTTGTCTTTTTCCCAATTAGTGATGATTCCATTCTTCCCATTTCCTGGGACAAAAAACCTAACTCAAAGTCACTCTTGATTTCTCTCTTTCTGTCTCAGCCCACATCTACTCTGTCAGCAAGTCCTTCAGCTTTACATTCAAAATACTCTCCCACTTCTTCTCTGCACTAGCTCCTCTGCCACTATCCCAATCCAAATCTGTCACTTCTCTCCTGCATTACAGTAGCAGCCTCCTAACTGGTCTCCCTGCTCCAGCTTTGGTTACCGTTCAGTCTGTTCTCAATAGAACATTATAGGGAAACTTTTCAAAATGCTCCAGTGGCTTTCCATTTCATTCAGAGCAAAATTCCAAGTCCTTCAAATGGCCTGTGAGGCTTTACGTGATCCAGCTCCCATTCCATTTCTGACCCCCTACTTCTGCTACACTCACTTATTTTGGTCAAGCCACGCTGGCCTCCCTGTTGTTACTGCGACATG
The DNA here is from genome assembly GCF_002201575.2 of Neomonachus schauinslandi. Classification (NCBI taxonomy): domain Eukaryota; kingdom Metazoa; phylum Chordata; class Mammalia; order Carnivora; family Phocidae; genus Neomonachus; species Neomonachus schauinslandi. The sequence continues at coordinate 25,277,413 of NC_058403.1, read as the reverse complement.
ACCAGCAGGTCCTCACCTGGGGTCTTTGCAGTTTCTTTTTTTTTTTTTTTTTTTAAAGATTTTATTTATTTATTCATGAGAGACAGAGAGAGAGAGACAGAGGCAGAGGGAGAAGCAGGCTCCCCGTGGAGCAGGGAGCCCGATGCGGGACTCGATCCCAGGACCCTGGGATCATGACCTGAGCCGAAGGCAGACGCTTAACCGACTGAGCCACCCAGGTGTCCCTGCAGTTTCTGTTCTTTATACCCAGAAGGCTCTTTCTACTGGTATTAGCATGGTTTACTCTCTCACCTCATCTTTGCCCAAATGTTATCTTCTCCATGAGACCTTCCCTGACCACCATGTTCTCTCTCTCTCTTTTTAAGATTTATTTATTTACTTAATATATATAGAGAAAGCGTGAGCAAGTGTGGGGAGGGGCAGAGGGAGAGAATCTTCAAGCGGGCTCCCCATTGAGCATGGAGTCCGACGCAAGACTTGTTCCCCATGACCCATGAGATCATGACCTGAGGCAAAACCAAGAGTCAGAGGCTCAACTGACTGAGCCACCCAGGTGCCCCTGACCACCATGTTATAATCAGCCCTCGTTGCCCAATCTTGGCACACCTATCTAACTAACCACCCAAGGTTTTATTTTTCACCATAGGATTCATCATCTTCGAACATACAAAACAATTTGTTGATTTTGGTTATATCTCTTTCTCCCTTCTAGAATGTAAATTCCACAAGGGAAGGGATTTTTGTCTGTTTTATTCAGCAATTTATAGTTTGTTGAGTAGTGCTTTACACGTACTGGGTGTTCTGTTCAATAAATATTTGTGGAAAGAATTATTAAAATTTTCAAAAACATCATTGATATAGACTGAATGAATGTCTGTGTCCCTTCCAAATTCATATGTTGAAGTCCTAACCCTTTGGAGGTGGGGCCTTTGGGAGGTAATTAGGTTGAGGTCATGAGGGTAGAGCCCCATGATGGAATTAGTATCCTCATGAGAAGAGGAAGGGAGGCCAGATCTTGCTTGTTCTCTCTCCCCACTATGTGGAGACACAGAAGACAACCATCTATAAGCTAGGAAGTGGGCTGTCACTGAATCTGTCAACACCTAGGTATTGGACTTTCCAGCCACCAGAATGGAGAGAACTAAATGTCTGTTTTTTAAGCCACCCAGTCTTTGGTATTTTGTTACGGTAGTCCAACCAGACTAAGACAATCATTTTTAATAACAACTTGTAAGTTGTTTCTGCCATCATTGTCTCATTCATATTCCCTTTATACATCTTTTATATCCCATTTTTCTCATACATGCTAGTGGTATTTGTCATTTTCAGCCCGGGGTCTGGCTTTCTCTGGATGCAGGCACATACTTGCCAGAGCAGGCTGGAAGTGCCAAGAAGTTAACATTCCCAGGATCAACCCTCAACCTGCCATCCTCTTCCTTCAGATGGCACGACCCTGAAGTGTGTTCTAAACAGTGTCTTAGAGGACCCAGGGGACTGAGCCCCAGTTGATGTCCTCATTGATGCATCCTTGAATTGATTTCCTTTCTTGCCTTACCGTACTTCTCTAACCCCCTACTGATGCTTCTGCCTCATTTCACAAATGAACTATTTTTTTGTGTGTGTCTGCTTCTGGGGGAACCCAGCTAAGATAAAAATCTTTGTAAAGAAATCTCTGCCCCTATATTTCTATTTCTTAAGGTTATATAGTTCTCTGAACGGATATACTGAGTCAAAAAGTGGATTTTTCACTGGCTTTTGAGTACTCAATGTTAAAATCTTTATATTTGGGGGTATTTTACTTTATGAGTCTTGGTTGTAGGTGAGAGTTTATCTCTTTCTGTAGAGGCTAGAAACACCATATATTCACTTTGTTTTGCCTCTTTTGAAACTAGGGCATAAGCATGTGACCCCAGTTTGGCTAAACAGTTGGATCTTCCCCTAGATAATGTTTGGCATGCAAAGAAGACAGGATAGGGAAGACTCTTCTTAGGTGGTGTTGACTGTTTTAGCAGCTTCCAGTTTCTGGAGACTGCATTGGTGGTGGTGCCAGCAGCAATTACTAGCATCCAGTGCTGGAAGAGTAGAGAGTACAAGAGCAGTGGTGTTCTATAGAAATGTGAGCCATATATGTCATTTAAAACTTAGTAGTCTGGGGCGCCTGGCTGGCTCAGTCTGTAGAGCATGCGACTCTTGATCTTGGGATCAGAAGTTCAAGCCACACATTGGTTGCAGAGATTACTTAAATGAATGAATGAATAAATAAATAAGAACTTTCTACTAGTTTAACTTTTAAAAAAAGGTTAAAAAATACACCCAGGTAAAGTTAATTTTCAGAATATATTTTATTTAACCCAAATATTATAATTTCAAGATGTAATCAATTTAAGAAATTGGCCTAGAGCTCAGAGGCAGTGGGCAACTGTGTCTTCATACAGGACCACATCCTTGCTCTTATGTGATTAATGCACTGGTACTGATCTCAGAACCACTGAGCCTCCTCCTGTTGCATCTCTCAACAATTCAGTATTCTTTCAATACTCTCATTTTATGCCATAGTTGTTTTCTGTTATTTGCAACTAAGTATCCTCTTGATATACAAATTTAAATCAGAAGTTTTTGTGGGCATAGGTATTTAAAGAAAGGAGGGGACTTGGGATTGCTTATCTTTGTTAGGGGTTATTATAGATTGGATTATTGTTCAACAAATATCCCCCCCCCCAAAAAAAAACCCCACAAATATTCTCCCACTGTTGATAGAATATTCTACCCTGCCTTACTGATGTTGGGCTCAGCCATATGACTTGCTTTGGCTGGTGGGATATTAGTGGCTATGTTGTGAGCAAAGATCTGAGATGTGTTTGTATGATGGTTGCCTGCTGTCTTGAATTTTTGCCATTAGTATGAGAAAAAATATGCCCCAGCTAGTCTGGTGGTCCAAGGAGGATGAGAAGTATGTAGAACAACTTGACTACCCAATTGAACCCAAGCTGGATCAGCCAGTTTTTACCAACCTGAGGTTACAAAAACAAGAATAAGTGATTATATTAAGCCATCTAATTTTGTTATGCAGCATTATTGTGGCAATAGCTAAAGGTAGTGAAGGGGAGTGAAAACTCTTGCTAGGAAGCAGTGGGGTCTCTGGCATACTATGATATGCACAGTATGGTGAACACAGTAAATTAAACAACTCATCCTAGAATATAGTGCTAATTGAAGGAAGGCTTTGGATGACTAATTAGATTCTGTTAGAGGCCAGCAGGAAGAGCTATTTAAGCCCTATAGAATACAGTGTTTACTGTTCACATTTTCACAAAGCTTAAATAAATAGATTTACTAATGCAAATTGTGTAATTTCCTACTTCAGGCATGGATTGAAAAATCAATGACTTTTTGACTCTGCAAAAAGAATATCACATTTCTTATAGCCACTGGGTTGAGAGAGCCAAAGACACACACAATCATTGAATCTGCAGCTTAAATTCAATATCAGTTGAATTTACAGCCTTGTCATGTGCCTGATATGAAGTCTGATATGAAGGTATTGATCAGGAAGAAGTAGGAGGGTGAGAATGGAGATTTTGTTATATGGGAGGAGCTTTAACTCTCTCTGAGTTTTGTTGCCAAGTAAAGCAACCCTTCTTTGTTCTCTGATAGTACTCTTTTACCTTTGCTTGAAGACCCTTAACAAATCCTTGAGCAGACCCATGTAAGAGATTTACCTGGCCAGGGGAAGCCAGTTCTTCTTCTGTCCCACCCTTACTCCTCTCTTTGTCTCCTGGGTTTCAACTGTTGTCATGTCCTAGCATGCACTGGGAACCAATTTAAAAGCAAATCTGTAAAATATAAGAATTCCCACAAAAGATTACAGAATTTAGTATCAGAAAGTGTGTGTGTGTGTGTGTATGTGTGTGTGTGTTTATGGATCTTAGTGATTAAGGCCTAAAGGGAACCAGTAGTTTTAGATCAAGCTGATTTTAGCATGACACTTACTGAAATTCTGGATTTGATGTGCCTCTTCAAGCTGGGAGTAATTCTAATTGTTTTCTTGCTCAGTTGACTTGTCTAAGAGACAAAGCCTCGCACTGTGTTTGAATCAGAAACAACCAGTGGCATTATTATTCTAAAAGCCAGCAGTTGTTGGGAAAGAAGAGCAAACTGAACTGATTTCTCCTCACTCAAAGTTTTTATAATATATATAAATGGGAAGAACATAGGGGAAAAAAGGAGGAGAGAATAAATTGGGGTTTTTTTGATAATACAAGTGAATAAAATCAGACATATTACTTATTTGACAATAATATTTGTTTTTGATTCATTCAAAAACTTTCAAAATTTAAAATTAGGGAGGACTCTGAGGGGAAAGATTCATTCACTCATTCATTCTTTCATTAAAGCATGTATTGAATACCCAATATGTTCACACAGTATTCTAGGTACTGGAGATACAGAGGTAAACCTAGGCCAATGAAAATTCCCTCCTGTAACTTACATTCTAGTGGAGGAAGAGAGAGAATAAGCAAATAAGTGGAAATATACAGTATATCACAAAGTAATCTGTATAAAGAGAAAAATAAAATCAGGATAAATTAGTATTACCAGGGTGGGTAAGGGCTCAGTTTTTAAAAACAGTTGTCAGGGAAGGTGTCACTGAGGATGTAATGTTTGAGCTATGGTATTAAGGTGTCACTGAGGACGTATTGAGCCATGGCATTAAAGTAGCCTGTGCATTTCCAGGGCAAGAATATTCTAGGTAGAAAGAATATGAAGTGCAAAGGCTGTGGACATGACAGGCTTGATGGAGGAAGAGAGTAGTTGGAGTGGAGTGAGCCAAGGTGATAATAGTAGGGAATGAGGTCAGAAATATAAGGTCAAACCACTTTGGATTATTCCTAGATGAAGAACAGAGAGCTATACAGTAAGTAGTAAAGGATTAGAAATCAACACTGTTGTTAGACATGGCCCAACGTTCTCCATCAGCAAGTGGAAGATATATACAGGATCCAATCTATCCAGTTGTAAAGGCAGAAATAAGTTGCATAAGTAGTTTTGTTAATTTTCACCTTGCCTCTTCTTGCTGTGTTGCACTCCACTCTCCTGGGGCAATACTTCAGATCAATTGACTGAAGAGGAAAATGTGTGAGTCTGCTTCAATATGTTTCTGCACACATTTGCACCAATCAGGAATAGAATGCTGTGGCATCATTTCTTCCTTTAGGAGTGGTTTTGTAGGATGGTGAAGAAAGAAAATTCTCCTAGTGGACATGAATTTAAACAATACATCTTATTACCCACTTTGTCTGTTAGGACAAAGCCTGAGGTATCTATACTGCTTGATGGGCCTTGGCTAATGGTATAATCAGATTGTCAGGGACCTAAAAGAAAGAGAATTGTAAGACTGATCACAAAGGATTGCGGGGGAAGACATCTATGGATGAATCTCTCTGAATGGGGTTCCAGGTGTGACTAAATGTATGCTTACGTGAGTGACCAACAAAAGGCCACTGGGAATGAGGCTTTTAATTATCAGGTGGGCAAGGTGACTCACTCCATTTATGCTGTTGTGCCTCTTTCCCAAGCCCCCTTAGTACTTGATCAAAGTAGTTATGGTGACAGGCATTAAAATATGGACTTTGCCTCAAAAATCTGACTTTTCTGCACTTGCCAGCAAAGCCACCAACCCTGAGACTGCAACGTAGTACCATACCCTGGGGAGGCCGACTAGACCTCCCCTATCGTGGAGGGGGCTTGGACACTTTAGATTTTAATTTGCCTTTCCTCTCAATTTTTTCTTCTTTTAGTATCATCATTCATGCACTGAGTATTTTATACACTATTATGATATTTCACCCAACCTTCCTCTGACCAAGGAAGTTTATTTTACAGTTGAAAGAAGTGGGAAAAATGGTGACTAAGTGGTCTGGGGCGCCTCAAGGCCCAGAAAGAATTGGGGTCTAACTGCAGTCTCACATACAGTGTAGCTGAGATAGGCCACCTTGTGAGTAGAAGATGGTCTTATAATATCTTTTTAGCCAAAGACCAATATACAATATTATCTCTCTCACAGATTGAAAATATGGATCTGGAGACAGTAGGATGGAAGTGAGAATGGAGCTTCTCCCAATTGTACCTAATAATCCACTTGCAAATTTTTACGTCCCATTCCCATTCTTTTGGATGTAGTTTGAATGTGTTAGTATTGACTAGCAGGATGTTTCCACCTGGGATACAGATTTCATGATATCTGTAGCTCACCTTGCCTCCTGGTCATTTAAGTTTCCTCATGCTGCTGGGTAAGTGGGCCTAAAGGAAGTCATGGTTGCAGGCTGGTTAGTCCTATCAAAGGTCTCACCATACACCAGGTGCAGAGAGAAGCATGGGTAAAACTAAAGTCATCTTATGGGTGCCCTCCTAGTACTGCCATGTTCGCTGGCATAAAATAATTTGATAAAAAGCCTAAATCAACTCTTTATCAGAAGAATCAGTAGCTCAGATACACTAGGCCTGAAATTTTCAGTCATCACTGGTTGAAGGGCCGTGACTGTCTCAAGTACTGGTTGGAGCCATTCCATGAATGAAGGATGGAGAAGGGAGATCATGAGTGCTTTCCTTTCTCACCCGAATGCCTTGGAGTTTGTCAAGGGCTTCCTTTCTTCAAGGGCCCTAAACTTCAATTTTTGCTCCCCATTCCATGAGCCTAGGGAGCTCTGCTCATCTTTTGAGCCTCCACTGAGAATTACAAATGCCATGAGAGAAAAAACCACTCCATCAGGCTCACCTCTCTGGACTTCCCTCCTTTCTTGGATTTTAGCCCCCCCCAAGTCCTTATAGTCTTTGTGGCTTTATGATACATTCAGACAGATTTTTTTTTTTAATTCCATTTTTCTAGTTTACTCGGTTCGGTGGTTGGTCTGAAACAAGCTGACCTGTGATTAGCATAGTCATGGAACCATGTTTCTTTCCTTCTTGAACTTTTAGTCTCAGTTCTCAATTGTAAGCTCATTTCACAATAATTTGCTTAATTCCTATCTTCTCTACAACATGTAATTAGGTACCATACCTGATTTTGCTCACGGTAGTATCCATGGCCTAGCACAATGCTAGGCACATAGCAGATACGTAATATTTAGGAAGCCAATGAGTGATTGAACATTAGACTAACTGCTTATTATTAACAGCTAAACACTTATTAAGTTCAAAACACCAGGATTAAGATATGACATTGAGTCTGAACATGTCTGATCTCATAGCCTATTGTTTATTCTTAAAAACAAAGCAAGGCAAAATGTTTTGCCCTCTGGATCAAGGCTTGGTCTCACACGGATTTTAAGTGGCTCAGGAAGGAATGAGTGTTAGGAGAAATCATTACGCACAGTGAATGACCATCCACTGTGAGGGAGGAGCCCAAGACAGCGACATAGAAACAGCTGGTGGAATAGACCCTAAGCAATTCAGAGCCACTCAGAAAATGGGCACAGGGGCTCCTGGGTGGCACAGTGAGTTGAATGTCCTACTCTTGTTTTCGGCTCAGGTCGTGATCTCAGGGTTGTGAGATGGAGTCCTGCATTGGGCTCTGTGCTCAGTGAAGAGTCTGCTTAAGACTCGCTCCCCCTCTCCTTCTGCCCCTCCTGCCCTCTAAACTAAATAAATAAAATTTTTAAAAAAAGAAAAGAAAATGGTCACGGATGATTGTTGAAAAGTTAGCCTTAAATGCCTGCAGAAGAGGCCACATGATATCAGTGTCTAGGTATCAACTTAAGAGAGTTTAAACCTAGTCAATGTAGTGAGAAAATGGTGGTAACCCCGAGGAAGGAACGAGATAAACAAAGTGAGTAAGTGGTTAGAAACACAGGATATGATACCTGTTAAGTCAGAGACTCAGAATCCAGTGTATTCTAATGTGTGTGTATGTATGGGGAGACTTGCTCAATGATTTATGTTTGCTAACTGCATAAGATTTATATCTTAATCTTATATCTATGTGCATACACATAGATACATGCAAATTAGAGTATATGAATAATGGTTTATTAATGCTCTCTTGGTTGTAAGTTCTTGAAAGAACTCTACTCTGTCCATATGTCTTAATTTGGCACTATGAAATCCCCATGATAGTTACTAGCTGTGAATAAGAATACTATAAAAGTTACCCAAGTCATTATCTCAGAAACTCCAACTCTACTAAAGTGACTAGTTCTAAGAGTTAACAACTGGAAAAACAAAATGCCTCACTGTCATATTAAAACTCAGCCAGCCTGCCAGTTTCAGGATGAAGTTGAGTGGGGCAATATATTTAGAAATAGTGCATCCATCCTAGATGATTCCAATCAAGCAGACTTCATGATCTATTTTATTTTATTTTTATTATTTTTTAAAGATTTTATTTATTTATTTGACAGAGAGAGACACAGCGAGAGAGGGAACACGAGCAGGGGGAGTGGGAAAGGGAGAAGCAGCCTTCCCACAGAGCAGGGAGACGGATGTGGGGCTGGATCCCAGGACCCTGGGATCATGACCTGAGCTGAAGGCAGATGCTTAATGACTAAGCCACCCAGGCGCCCCCATGATCACTTTTAATTTGCAATTGAAGAATAAACTTTTATTCACAGCTAACAGCTACTGTTGCTTTCAGCTGCTGGTAGCGAAGACCCAGATAGGCTAAGCAAAGCATGTGCCATATTCTCTTCTGTAACAAACGTCTAAGAGAAAGCTGTGCTGTGCTTGTGTGAAGCTCTGTAGTCATTAGGGAAGCACACTCCTATCTTTCTGTGGAGCATGGCTTTACATCTTCAAGGACACATGATGTCTTCTGGATTTCAATCATGGTGAACATAGTTCAGGGAGAAGGAGGGGAGGAATAAATGACAAAATGTTGAGTCAGTTGAGTCAGTCTCCTTTAAAGTGGTTTCCAGAAAGCCAGCAGTGAGTTCTTACATCTTATTGATCATCTGTCATGGCAAGGGAGGGTAGGAAATGTAGTCACTGAGCTGGGCACATTGTCACCTGGAATAAAATTGGAATTGAACAGAATACAAGAAAGAAGGGCAACATGGATATTGGATTCTATCAGGGAGATTCAAAGTGATCTAAAAATTTCAGTGCAGTAGCTCTTGTTAGATACCTAATATATGCCAGGCTGTCTACTGCATCCCAGGGCACAAAGACAAATATGATATTGGGCCAACTGTCAAGGTAGGAGACAGACTATAGTGTAGGAGACAGACTATAAATTATGTGGTAATGAAGTTTGCTATGGGGTTGTGGGAGAGCAGAGATGAATCAGTCCCACCCAGAGGTTTGGGCTTCCTGGAAGAAATGTTTCTAGAATTGATCTTGAAGGAAAGGTAAGAGTTGAGTGACTCTCCAGGCATGGGGAACACCATAAAGAAAGCTAAACATGAAGGAAACATCATTGTTTAATAGCAATTGAAAGCAGTTGGAAATTATTAGAAGGTAAAATAGAAGGTAGAAGTGAAAAAGTAAATCAAGACTCAAGCTTTACAGGGCCTGGTGTGTTAACTGAATAGCAAGGCTCTGGAAAGCCTTGGAAGAGGTTTAAGCATGAAAACTTTGTAGTCAAAGTGAATTTTAGATATGTCATTCGCAATGCTATGTGGAAGAGCTTCAAAGTAGGGCAAAATATAGATAAAGAGAGTTATTAGTAAGCTATTTCAGTAGTCAAGGTAAGAAAGAATAGAAACCTGATTAGGCAGTAGTAGTAGGGATGGGAGAAGGATTATAGAACCATGTGGGAGGAATAATTAGTGAATGAAAAGGTGTGGGTAGGTGGAGATAAAGGACTTTAGAATGACTACAAGATTTCTGCTTTAGGAAACTACGCGGTTGATGGCACCATTAATTGAAATGGTGTATGTAAGAGCAGGAGGGGCAGGTGGGGGTGGGAGTGGAGGAGTGGGTAAAAGATGAGTTCAGTTGGAATAGGTTGAGTTTGAAATGTCTGCATAGCATCTAGTTAGAAATACTTAGTAGGCAATTAGATATAAAAATCTGAAGCTTGTGGTCAGGGTGGAAGAAGTATATTTTTAAGTCATTTTTAACTAGCTAGTAGTTAAACCCATGTGAGTAGATGAGATTGCCTTTGGATAGAGGGTGGGCAGAGAGGGCCAACAAGTTAAGGCAGGAACTTTGCTGACATCAACATTTGAGGAATAAACACTTGCTAAGGGAAATGAAGAAGTATTAGACTGAGTGGTTACTGAGTTAAACAAAACAAAACAAAACTGCATTATAAAGGACTTCCTGTGACCCAGGCACTGTACTGTGACTAATAATCCTGCCATTAACATGACAGACACTCACTTTTTTCATGGAGCTTTGAGTATAGAGGATTCATATGTTAAATAGAATGTGCCTATCAGAATGTATCTAATAGAATTATGAATGATACAAATGAAAAGACCAGTCTGTTGGAGCCTGAAAGATGGTGATTACAACCAGTCTGGAAAAGACTTTCCTGAGGAAGGAATATTTAAGGTCAGACCTAATAAAGGGATAGTTAACTGAGGGGAGTTGGTTAGGAATCAAGACAAAAGTATTACAGAGGGTAAATGGAACAAAACAGAGAGCCCAGAAAGAGCCTCATATAGTCACATGACTTAGAACAAAAGTGTATTATTGTAATACAGTGGGAAAACGATAGTTTCTTGAATAAATGTTGTTGGGTAAATTAGATAGCCATATGGAAAAAAAAATGAATCTTGACTAGTACTGTACATGATGTAAAATACCAATCCCAGGTGGGTTGTAACTAAGTGTGAGAAATAAGATAATAAAGCTTTGAGAATAACATAGGAGAATATCTTAGTGGTATTGTGGTACAGCAAAGATTCCTTAAGGGAATACAAGAAACACTAAACATAAAGGAAAAGATTGATAATTTCAACTGCGTTAAAATTAAGAATTTAAAGTGTTTTTTTTTTTTTTAAAGATTTTGTTTATTTTTATTTATTTGACAGAGAGAGAGAAACAGCATGAGAGGGGATAGGGTCAGAGGGAGAAGCAGGCTCCCCGCTGAGCCGGGAGCCAGATGTGGGACTCGATCCCGGGACTCTGGGATCATGACCTGAGCCGAAGGCAGTCGCTTAACCAACTGAGCCACCCAGGCGCCCAAGAATTTAAAGTTTTTATTTTAATTACCTGGTGCTCATCATGACAAGTACACTCCTTAAGCCCCATCACCTATTTCACCCATCCCTTACCTATCTCCCCTTTGGTAACCCTCAGTTTGTTCTCTATGGTTGAGAGTCTGTTTCTTGGTTGTCTCTCTCTCTCTCTCTTTTTTCCCCTTTGCTCATTTGTTTTGTTTCTTAAATTCCATATATGAATGAAATCATATTTTTTTTGTCTTTCTCTGACTTATTTCGCTTAGCATTATATTGTCTAGCTCCATCCATGTCATTGCAAATGGCAAGATTTCATTTTTTTTAATGGCATATACAAGTATATATGTATATATACACACACACACACACCCCCCACATCTTTTTTTTTTAAAGATTTTATTTATTTATTTGACAGAGGGAAAGAGAGACAATACAAGCAGGCAAAGCAGCAGGCAGAGGGAGAGGGAGAGGCAGACTTCCCACTGAGAAGGGAGCCCAATGTGGGACTTCATCCCAGGACCCTGGGATCATGACCTGAGCCAAAGGCAGATGTTTGACTGAGCCACTCAGGCGCCCCTACACCACATCTTCTTTATCTGTTCATCAGTTGATGGACATTTGGGCTCTGTCCATAATTTGACTATTGTTGATATAAACATTGGGGTGCATGTATCCCTTCAAGTTAGTGTGTTTGTATTCTTTGGGTAAATACCTGATAGTGCCATTGCTGGATTGTTTGTTCTAACTCTGTGAAAAATGCTAGTGGTATTTTTTTTTTTTTTCTTAAAGTGGGCTCCACACCCAGCATGTAGCCCAACATGGAGCTTGAACTCACAACTCTGAGATCAAGGTCTGAGCTGGGATCAAGAGTTAGACACTTAACCAACTGAGACACCCCAGCACCCCAAGGTGGTATTGCATTAAATGTGTAGTATAGATATTTTAACAATATTTGTTTTTCCTATCCATGAGCATGGAATGTCTTTTCATTTCTTTGTGTTGCCTTCAGTTTCTTTCATCAGTGTTTTATAGTTTTCAGAGTACGGGTCTTTCACCTCTTTGGTTAGGTTTATTCCTAGGTATTGTATTATTTTTGATGTAATTTTAAATGAGATTATTTTCTTAGTTTCTTTCCCTGCTGCCTCATTACTGGTGTATAGAAATGCAACAGATTTCTGTAAATGGAATTTCAATTATTAAAAGACCTCTCTAAGAAGTGTAAAAGGCAAGTCAAGGAGTAGAAGGAAGGAGAGAATTGTTAATATGTATGTCTGGTAAAGGATTCCTATAAATCAAAGACAGAAACCTAATAAAAAATGACAAATGACTTTAATAAGCACTTCACAGAAAGTATCTCCAAATGGCAAAGAAGCACATGAAATGTTACCTTAGTCCTTAGGGAAATGCAAATTTTAACACAGTAAGATACCACTAATATGTTCATGGGGTTAGCTATAATTAAGAAGACTGCTGGGGCGCCTGGGTGGCTTAGTCTGTTGGGCGCCTGCCTTTGGCTCAGGTCATGATCCCAGGGTCCTGGGATCGAGCCCCGCATCAGGCTCCCTGCTCAGCGGGAAGCCTGCTTCTCCCTCTCCCACTCCCCCTGCTTGTGTTCTCTCTCTCATTGTGTCTCTCTCTGTCAAATAAATAAATAAAATCTTAACAACAACAACAAGAAAGAAGACTGCTAATACTAAGTGTTGGTGAAGAACATGTAGAAAAATTGAAATTCTCAATGTTACTAGTGAGTTTAAGTTGGTACAACCATTTTGACAAATTATTTGGTGATATCAATTATACAGCTGAACACATAACCCAGTGAATTAGTACTACTATTCCTAGTTGTACACCACCAGAAATGCATACATATGTGCAACAAAAAAGGACATATATGAATGTTCTTGGCAGCTTTGTTCACAATAGCCTTAAACCTGGAACAACCAAAATGTCCATCAGCAGTAAAACGGATAAATAAATTGTAATGTAGTCCTATAGAGGAAATTTATGAAGGAATGACAATGAATAATAAGCTACTGCCATGTGCAGCATTGTGGAATGAATTTCACGTACTTAATTTTGAAGGGGAAAAGGCAGACAGAAAAACAGTTTATGATTACATTTATAAAACATTCAAAAACTAGCAAAGTTAATGGGTGGTGATGGAAATCAGGATGGCAATTTCTTCTGGGAGTGTAGATGGGATACTTGTCATGTTTTACTTCCTGGCCTATGGCTGTGATAAGGGTGTATTCACATGGTAAAAATTCATCAAGCTCATAATTTGTGTGCTTTTCTCTATGTGAGTTATACATAAATAAAAAGTTTATGTAAAAAGCCAAACTTACAGAAACAGAGGAATGGTGGTTACCAGGGCCTGGGATGGGGGTTAATTAGGGAGATGTTGCTTAAGGGTACAAACTTGCAACTTGTAGATAAATAAGTCCTGAAGATCTAATGTACAGCATAGGGATTAAGAAACAGTACTGTATTATAATCTTCAAAGTTGCTAAGAGACTAGATATTAATTTTTCTCACTACAGAAATGAAATGATAATTGTGTAATGTGATAGAGGTGTTGCCTAGGTGGTAATCATACTGCAATATATAAATGTATCAAATCTACACATTGTATACCTTAAACTTACACAATGTTGTATGTCAATTATATATCAATTAAAAAACCCCAGAGTTTGAAGAGGGCTTGTGTGTGTGGGATAGGTGCTTAATCATATTTGCATTTGTCTCAGAAAATAAAAATAAAATTAGGGGGTTTTAAAAACTGAGGTTTTTCAGCTTTTGCAAAGCAAAGGAAACAGTCAACAAAACCAAAAGAAACTGACAGAATGGGAGAAGATATTTGCAAATGACATATCAGATAAAGGGCTAGTATCCAAAATCTATAAAGAACTCATCAAATTCAACACCCAAAGAACAAAGAATCCAATCAAGAAATGGGCAGAAGACATAAACAGACATTTTTCCAAAGAAGACATCCAAATGGCCAACAGACACACGAAAAAGTGCTCAATATCGCTCGGCATCAGGGAAATCCAAATCAAAACCTCAATGAGATACCACCTCACACCAGTCAGAATGGCTAAAATTAACAAGTCAGGAAACGACAGATGTTGGCGAGGATGCGGAGAAAGGGGAACCCTCCTACACTCTTCGTGGGAATGCAAGCTGGTGCAGCCACTCTGGAAAACAGTATGGACGTTCCTCAAAAAGTTGAAAATAGAGCTACCATATGATCCAGCAATTGCACTACTGGGTATTTACCCCAAAGATACAAAAGTAGGGATCCGAAAGGGTACATGCACCCCGATGTTTATAGCAGCAATGTCCACAATAGCCAAACTGTGGAAAGAGCCAAGATGTCCATCGACAGATGAATGGATAAAGAAGAGGTGGTATATATATACAATGGAATATTATGCAGCCATCAAAAGGAATGACATCTTGCCATTTGCAACGACGTGGATGGAACTGGAGGGTATTATGTTGAGCGAAATAAGTCAAACAGAGAAAGACATGTATCATATGACCTCACTGATATGAGGAATTCTTAATCGCAGGAAACAAACTGAGGGTTGCTGGAGTGGGGGGTGGGGTGGGAGGGAGAGGGTGACTGGGTAATAGATGCTGGGGAGGGTATGTGCTCTGGTAAGCGCTGTGAATTGTGCAAGACTGTTGAATCTCAGATCTGTACCTCTGAAACAAATAATGCAATATATGTTAAGAAAAAAAAAAAAGAAGAAGAAGAAGGTAGGAGGGGAAGAATGAAGGGGGGGGACATCGGAGGGGTAGACGAACCATGAGAGACGATGGACTCTGAAAAACAAACTGAGGGTTCTAGAGGGGAGGGGGGTGGGAGGATGGGTTAGCCTGGTGATGGGTATTGAGGAGGGCACGTTCTGCATGGAGCACTGGGTGTTATGCACAAACAATGAATCATGGAACACTACATCTAAAATTAATGATGTAATGTATGGGGATTAATATAAGAATTAAAAAAAATACAAAAAAACCCCAAAATAAAACAAAAACTGAGGTTTTTCTTTTCCCACATTTTTTTTTTCAATGTTCCATGGTCTTTACCATTTCAGGCAGTGACATCCATTATTTAAGAGGAAGAACAGATTTAGCCGTAGAAAAAGAAGTCAATTGATTATTTGAAATCCATAGCAATGATAAAGATCTTGATAAGATTTCTTTATTGCCCAGCTTTACTGAGGTGTAAGGGAAAGCCTGAGTTTTCAATGAAGAGCCTAATTCTTGAGCCAGAAAGTTTTTATGAATCTCCCCAAAGCAGGATTTGTAGCATCAATGCTCAAAGCCTGACGAAAGAGTACATAGAATTTATCCATAAACAAGAGTGTAGGAGAGAATAGATTCAAAGCCAGTTTCCCTCTGACATACAGAGGAGAATTTTTGTTTTTGTTTTTGTTTTACATTCTTGGCAATTGAGTGGAGCTTCAGAATAGAGAAAAAGGAGCAAGAGAGTTAGTGGCTGGTGTGGATTTCTAAGAAAGACTTAAGGCACCCTTCTCCCTCTCAAGATTTAGATCTTGATGGAGTAGGATTGAGGATGGGAATGTCTGACCTACTGGTGAAACTTGAGAACAGAGAAAGCCCTTATCTTGCTTGCTTTCCTATGAGTAGCATGGGGAGATTACCATTGTCCTAGAGAAGCCTTGTGTCCGCCATGGCACTGGAGTGACAAGGGCAGTAGTTAAGTGAGATGTTGGGCTGAGTAGCTTTAAGGACTGACTGAGAGAATTTGGCATGTGCATATAGTGGGATGTCCAAAAAGCAGTAGAGGCCCTGAGTTTCCTGAGGAGAAAGAAAGGAGTACAAAGTGCTAAGAGACAATAGACAGATCCCAAGGGTTGGGGAGGAAATGAGTTGACATATGTAGAAGTCTCAAAATAAGAGGCAGTTGTTACTGTTCTTACTGTTATTATCAGCAGTGAGTTGGCTCAGAAGCTATAGGACAGAGAACATCACTGGTGTGGATCAGTCAGGATGAGGTAAATCTCAGGGTCACCAAGGATAAAGAATGCTTATGGAAAAGTTACCCCATACCTCCCCTCTCAAGGCTGGGGAGTATGTAATCATCACAGGATCATAGGTCGTCCTAAGGTGGAAGAAACACAGTTTGGTGAATCCTGAGGAGAATCTTGAATTGGTTGATTGATTGAATTAGAGTATTTAACCCAAATGATGTAGATTACTTTGATTTTGCAAGATTCAGTTTTTCACTTTTAAGTATATATGGAACTTTAGGACTAAGTTGATTTTTAGAGAGCTGAACGATGTTACATCTCTGCACATTTGAAGTCTCTGTATGAGATTCATACTTGCTATAACTTTACAAAAGTGTACTCTGGCTGTGTGTGCAGAATGGACTGGTAGAAAGCAGGAAGTGCTTCAGGAAGATCATTTAGAAGACTCTTGTACTAGTCCAGCTGCAGGTTCATTTGGAGACTTGGCTTATGGTGGTGGCCTTGGGGTGAATAGAAGTGGATATGGCTCAAGATGTATTTAGAAGGTAGAATTGGCAGCCTTTAGTGGGTGACTAGATATGGGGAGTTGTAAGAGAAAGATGTCAAAGAAAGCTCCTAGAAAGCTCTGTCTTGAGAAATTTACTGAGATAACACACTGTAGGAAAAACAGGTCTCAAGTTCAGTTTTGAATATGTTAAGTAATGAGGTACTTGTAAAATATAGAAATGAAAATGTTGCATAGGCTGTGGGCATATGGATCTGTCTTAAAGGAAGTTCTTGGCTCTAAATACACAGTTGGAATTATTGGCAAAGAGGTGCTGGTTGAAGCTATGAGAGTGGATGAAATCATCCCCCGTGGAAAGCCTCTGTGGATATGTCCTACATATTGGCAGTAGGTGTGATTCATATCCAACTTCTGGCCCTGTGTGAGTATGGAGAGTGAGGTTAAAAGAGTGTCTGGAATACTCTCCTATGGAAATCCAATGTACAATTTTCAGGCAAAGATGGAGGTACGAAGAAAGGAGAATGAGAAGAACATTATAGAAGTGGCTAGAGAGGGGTGCCTGGGTGACTCAGTCAGTTAAGCGTCTGTCTTCGGCTCAGGTCATGATCTCAGGGTCCTGGGATCGAGCCCCACATCGGGCTCTCTGCTCGGCAGTGCGGCTGCTTCTCCCTCTCCCTCTGTGATCTCTCTCGCTTTTGCTCTCTCTCAAATAAAGAAATAAAATAAAATAAAAAAAAGTGGCTAGAGAACAGGAAAGTAAATAAACCCAGGAGAGCGTAGTCTAACAGGGGTCAAGAAACAAGAGGCTTTTAAGAGGAGGGCATAGCCAAATGTATTGAATATTTTTGAGAGCTCAAATAAAAGAATTGAACATTGTTCTTGAAGTTTTTTGACATGGATGTGATCTGGATATTAGTGAGGTTGTTGGTGGAGTGATAGGGGAGGTAAGCAGAGGAGTGGATGGGAGATAAAGAAATAAGGATGGTGAGGGTATATCTATCTTAAAGAAATTTGGCCCTAAAGGAAGGAGAGAAATAGGGAGAAAATTAGAGGGAGATGAGAGGTTGGTAGACATAATGCCCAAGAGAACCAGAGGTTCCTTCAGAAAACCTCTATTCAGAAAGGCAAGTATCCTCCTTCCTGCTCTTAACCCCATTCTCTGACCGATCCCAAAGCACACAGAATTATCAGCAGTGATGCTGTATATAACTTGATTTTTTTAAAATTTAAGTTCAATTAGCCAACATTTAGTACATCAGTAGTTTCAGATGTAGAGTTCAATAATTCACTAGTTACATGTAACACCCAGTGCTCATCACATCACTGTATACAACTTATATATCAAGAAGGCATGGTGGGCTGCCAGGGTTATCCAGTTCAGGTTTCAGAGAGAATTCAAGAGAAAATCGATTAAGAGCCCAAAGCAAGCGTACTTGTTAAGAGTACAACGTCCCTCTCAGCTGCTTACTTCACCCTCACCCTGCCTCAGAAGGGAAAGGATTTTGAAAGAGACTAAAGGTCAACTTATAAGAAAAGAGTCAGAACTTTGGGACCCTTAACTAACCCCGTTAGGGCAGAGACCATGTTTTATTAGACTTTACATACCCCCAGTTGTAGTGGCAGGACATGGAAAACTCTGTTTTTTTTTTTTTTTTTTTTTCACTGAAAAGTTTTTATTGGCCTTTTGGATAGAAACAGGAATTTATTTGCCAGGAAGGATGATCCCATCATACTTCTGCTGGAACCAGCACATGGCCTCCTCTTTGCTGATTCTGTGTTTGGCCCCAGTGCAGCCTGTCCTGCGCTTCTAGTCTGTGATGCTGAAACCTGGTCTACCCAGCACCACATAGAAGTCCAGGCCATAGATACCAATGCTAGGGTAATATTTGATCCCCAGATCTATGTGCTCCTGGATCCCAAAGCCAAAGTTTCCAGTATCCGAGAAGTTATTTTTTTCTTAACTCATACTTTTGCCCCTTTAGACCTTTTTCCAGGATTTCTTCTGCCTTGGCCCCACGGACTGTGCAGTGGACAGCAATCTTTTCATTTCTCCTGATACCAAAGGATCTAACCGTGTATCTAGCTTTGGAGAACACGGGCGTCTGGCCTGTGAGCTGCTCCAGCACCTTGGCTGCCTGGGTCAGTCTGTCTCCACTCTCCCCCACACAGATGTTGAGGCAGAGCTTGCGGATGCGAAGTTCCCACATGGGGTTCTCCTTCTCACCTTGATCCTGCGCCATGGTGGAGAACAGGAAGAGAAAGCGAAGCTTCCGGCCCAGGACCTTATGGGTCGGGAGGCGGGCTCTTTCCGCAAGATACCCAGAGAGCTGCGGCCTCTCTGATTGTTGAAATGAATAAATCAGTGGTTTCCATTGGGAAAATTATACAAGCAGTAACACCACCCCCTCTCCAGTAATTTCCTCAGGATAGTTACCTTACAAGATGTCACATATAAGGAGCCCTTCAAAGCAGGCCATAATTGTGTCTTTAGAAAACCATAATCAGAATCAATGCTCCTGTAACAGCTTGCTCAACACTATAGATTCTGGTATTCTTACTCTCTGCCCACAAAGTCCCTCAGAAGTGAGGGGGATGGTTAACTTCCAAGTTATAGCATTAAATACCTGTGGTTCAGCTTCTTGTTGGGTAATGAAGCTGACAATGTTGTTCAGGAGCCACATCTGACTGTAGTTTCTGTATGTGACAGTCCACTATACATTAACATGTTTTTGAGCCCTTTAGAACACAAATGCTTGTCCTATAATTTCTTCTCAAAACAAAATGTGTTTTGAATAGATAATATGTGGTTTTCTTTCCAAATTCATACCCCATCACTCAAACATGTTAGCTGTATGTATGTATTTGTGTGTGTATGTATCTCCTCTCCTGTCGTGCCTCATTCTAACTTTGCCTTCTTGGTAGGTCAACCTGTTTGTAGCAGCAGAAGAGGTGCACTCACTCCCAGACCTTTGCAGATCCATAAGAGAGTCTCCCTTGGAGTTACCTGTCAGGTTCTCTGACCTGTCTCTGGAATGTCCTCACTGCCACTCCAGGGTTACGTCCCTAGCCTACCCCCAATGGAATCCCTTCAACCCAACCACTGGTGGGATCTGGCAGCCTTAACTTGTCCTTAGTATCCTAAGCATGGTTCAGTAAGAAACACAAATCCCTGGAGATCTTGATGGGGTCAATATTATCTGGGAACACTTTTTTGCTAAAAAAATTTAAAAATACTTAGGCATTAATATTCTAGATCCCATGTCTTGGTGCTGTGTTCTTGCAGGAGCCAGTCATTTCTGTTTGTCTGTCCTGATTTGTCTTTCCCTCTCTTCACCTGTCTGCTCTCATATTCCCAAATGGCCTTTGGATAAACCAGTGGTGGTTTATCACAAGCACAGACAATAAAGTAATGGGGTATGAGAAATGGAGGGTCATGACTGAGGAGGCATCAGTAAGAGTAGGAGGAAGATCCCAAACATCCTGTCCTTATAGGCCTATGTGGTTGTTATATTTGCTCCGACATTTAGCTTTGGGTTTCCTAGTAGCCAAAGCAAGTAGAAAGACTTAATACTTGTCAGAAAAGGGGAACTATCTCAGTTCCTTAGGGAAGGCAAAACTTTGTTTTTTAGCACTAAGTTCTAAAAAGCATTTTCAATGTGGTCCTTTCTTTTTTTTTTAATTTTGTTTTATTATGTTAGTCACCATACAGTACATCATTAGTTTTTGATGTGGTGATTCACGATTCATTGTTTTCATATAACACCCAGTGCTCCATGCAGTATGTGCCCTCCTTAATACCCATCACCGGGCTAACCCAGCCCCCCCACTCCCCTCCCCTCTAAAACCCTCAGTTTGTTTCTCAGAGTCCATAGTCTCTCATGGTTTATCTCTCCCTCCGATTTCTCCCCCTTCATTTTTCCCTTCCTTCTCCTAATGTCCTCCATGCTATTCCTTATGTTCCACAAATAATTGAAACCATATGATAATTGACTTTCTCTGCTTGACTTATTTCACTTAGCATAATCTCCTCCAGTCCCATCCATGTTGATGTAAAAGTTGGGTATTCATCCTTTCTGATGGCTGAGTAATATTCCATTGTATATATGGACCACATCTTCTTTATCCATTCATCTGCTGAAGGGCATCTCGGCTCATAAAAGGCATCATATGAGACAATGTTCTTGACTTCCTCCACATAGCAAGTGCAGGAATGGGTCTCCTATGACTGTCTCTTCTGTTGTCTTTATTTTTTATTTTATTTTATATGTGTGTATGTGTATGTATATATTTATTATTTATTTAACAGAGAGGGTGAGAGAGCACAAGCAGGGGGAACAGCAGAGGGAGAGGGAGAAGCAGGCTCCCCGTTGAGCAGGGAGCCTGATGTGGGCCTTGATCCCAGGACCCTGGGATCATGACCTGAGCCGAAGGCAGATGCTTAACTAACTGAGCCACCCAGGTTCCCCACTTCTGTTGTCTTTAGGTAACAGTGACATAATCTTAAAATGCATCTTAATAGAGGTGATTCTGTGAGGACCCAACTCCAATAAAATGAAAGCTGTCTAGACCAAATGAATTTTATCCACCTGAAGCACTGGATCATCCCTAAGACCTGTCCAAGGAAAAGAGCTGAATACATCCATTTTTTTTTTCCCTTGGGGAACAGTCCATATTCATTGCCATCGGTGCCATTCAGTGCCCTTAGCCACCTGAGCACTCCATTCTGGCCCCAATCCAGTTGCCCCCTGTTTAATTTTTGGTGTCTTGTTTTCAGCTACTGTTGTTATTAATTCTCATCAAAGCCAGAAGTGTCCATGTCAACTGAATTTCGGAATAGCTGAGTTTGAAAAAGTTTTTTTGCTTTTTTATTTTTTTAAGATTTCATTTATTTATTTGAGAGATAGCGCATGAGAGAGTATGAACAGGAGGGAAGAGCAGAGGGAGAAGGAGAAGCAGGTGCCTTGCTGAGCAGGGAGCCTGATGCGGGGCTAGAGCCCAGGACCCTGGGATCATGACCTGAGCTGAAGGCAGACGCTTAACCCACTGAGCCACCCAGGTGCCCCAAGATTTTTTTTCTAATTGTTGGTGTTTTCATACACTAAAATATATTGTGACTCTCTAAGAAAAATCATGTTTAGTATTTCTCAGCCTTTTTCGAGCATGGAATTCCTTTATCATGAACTGAACACTTGCTGGGAAATGCTGCTGAAAGCTATTCTTTGATAATGTCTCAGTGTTAGCCCTTAACAGGCTACTGGTGACTTAACACAGGATTAATGATGGTCAAGAAGTCTTTGAAATCCAAAGCCATGAATCATCAGAGCATTCTTGGTGCTCTGGCAAGTAGATGAAATATACTTGGGCAGGAGGTCCTTCCTAGAATCCTGCAGGTCATACCATGTATTTATAAGATCGGCAACCACAGTCTTGGACATGGTTTAAAAGTTCTTCTTTTCCTATGAAATCAAGATTATATTCTTCAGCTTAATCTTTGAATTCCACCTGAAAAAAGCAACCAATAAAAATACTGTTGCAATCATTTGAAATGTACTGGTTTTGAAACTACCACTTAAAGAAAATAGTGCCTTATAATCTTTGAGGAAGAATTATAAAGAATATGTAACATAATGGCGTTAACAATATTCAGTACTGTCAATAGGACACAAAATCACTAGGATAAACATTTTTAATAGTTGTTGAGAAGGGTCCCTGGGTGGCTCAGTTTGTTAAGCGTCTGCTTTCATTCAGCTCAGGTCATGATCCGAGGGCCCTGGGATCGAGCTCCACATTGGACTTCCTGCTCAGTGGGGAGCCTGGTTCTCCTTTTCCCCACTTCCCCTGCTTGTGCTCTGTCTCTCTCTCTGTCAAATAAATAAATAAAATCTTAAAAAAATAGTTGTTGAGAAGATGCTTTAAAATAAAACGGTTAATTAGTAACATAAAGCACCTCTTGTATGGAGACTTAAAATTCTTTAAAAGTGGAAATTACAAAAGATCGTGAGACTGGAAAGAGTAGAAACAGATCTCATTTTTTACATCTTACATTTGTAACCATCTGGAGTGTAGTTTCTGGACTGGGGACAAGAACAATAAATTTACAAATTTATCATTGAAATGTCACTTCTAACTTTTGGTGGTTGAACAGTACTACAGTTTTTTTCTCCATTACACTGAGTACACTATTAAATATTTTAAAAAATAGAATGTTAATGTCTTGAAAGAAAAGTAGGTTTTATCCTCTAAGCTATAATACTAGTTACCAGTGAATGGAATTCTATCTGAAAATTAAATTTTTCTATTATGCTCCAGTGAAACTAGTCTGAACATTCTTAACACTTCCACTGTTCTGTAACTTTTTCTGTTTACATCCAGGGAACTCTCTCCAATGTGTGATAAAGTCCTATTCACCCTCTGAAACCCAACATAGCTTCCTTTTCCAGGAAGCCTTTCCTTATCCTCCTCTTAGCTTTGTGCTTATACATATTTTTATTTTTCCATTGACCACACTCTGTTTTTTTTTTTTACTACCAAATTTGAGTGCTGTCACTGTGAACAAGTTGTATTGTCATCTTCATAACAAAAAATTTTTTTTATTAATATATAATGTATTATTTGTTTCAGGGGTACAGGTCTGCAATTCATCAGTCTCACACAACTCACAGTGCTCACCATAGCACATTCCCTCCCCAATGTCCATCCCCCAGCCACCCCATCCCTCCCACCCCACTCCACTCCAGCAACCCTCAGTTTGTTTCCTGAGATTAAGAGTCTCTAGTGGTTTGTCTCCCTGTCTGGTTTCGTCTTGTTTCATTTTTCCCTCTCTTCCCCTATGATCCTCCGTCTTACTTCTCAAATTCCTCCTATCAGTGAGATCATATGATACTTGTCTTTCTCTGATTGACTTATTTGGCTTAGCACAATACACTCTAGTTCCATCCATGTTGTTGCAAATGGCAAGATTTCATATTTTTGATGGCTGCATAGTATTCCATTGTGTACATATAACACATCTTCTTTATCCATTCATCTGTTGATGGACATCTAGGCTCGTTCCATGGTTTGGCTATTGTGGACATTGCTGCTATAAACATTGGGGTGCATGTGCCCCTTCGGATCCCTACATTTGTATCTTTGGGGCAAATACCCAGTAGTGCAATTGCTGGGTCGTAGGGTAGCTCTCTTTTCAACTTTTTGAGGAACGTCCATACTGTTTTCCAGAGTGGCTGCACCAGCTTGCATTCCCACGAAGAGTGTAGGAGGGTTCCCCTTTCTCCGCATCCTCGCCAACATCTGTCGTTTCCTGACTTGTTAATTTTAGCCCTTCTGACTGGTGTGAGGTGGTATCTCATTGTGGTTTTGATTTGGATTTCCCTGATGCCAAGTGCTGTTGAGCACTTTTTCATGTGTCTGTTGGCCATTTGGATGTCTTCTTTGCAGAAATGTCTGTTCCTGTCTTCTGCCCATTTCTTGATTGGATTCTTTGTTCTTTGGGTGTTGAGTTGGATAAGTTCTTTATAGATTTTGGATACTAGCCCTTTATCTGATATGTCATTTGCAAATATCTTCTCCCATTCTGTCGGTTGTCTTTTGGTTTTGTTGACTGTTTCCTTTGCTTTGCAAAAGCTTTTTATCTTGATGAAGTCCCAATAGTTCATTTTTGCCCTTGCTTCCCTTGCCTTCGGCGATGTTTCTAGGAAGAAGTTGCTGCAGCTGAGGTCGAAGAGGTTGCTGCCTGTGTTCTCCTCAAGGATTTTGATGGATTCCTGTCTCACGTTGAGGTCTTTCATTCATTTTGAGTCTGTTTTTGTGTGTGGTGTAAGGAAATGGTCCAGTTTCATTGTTCTGCATGTGGCTGTCCAATTTTCCCAACACCATTTGTTGAAGAGACTGTCTTTTTTCCACTGGCCATTCTTTCCTGCTTTGTTGAAGATGAGTTGACCATAGAGTTGAGGGTCCATTTCTGGGCTCTCTATTCTGTTGCATTGATCTATGTGTCTGTTTTTGTGCCAGTACCATACTGTCTTGATGATGACAGCTTTGTAGTAGAGCTGGAAGTCCGGAATTGTGATGCCACCAGCTTTGTTCTTCTTTTTCAACATTCCTCTGGCTATTGGGGTCTTTTCTGGTTCCATACAAATTTTAGGATTATTTGTTCCATTTCTTTGAAAAAAGTGGATGGTATTTTGATAGGGATTACATTGAATGTGTCGATTGCTCTAGGTAGCATAGACATTTTCACAATATTTGTTCTTCCAATCCATGAGCATGGAGCGTTTTTCCATTTTTTGTGTCTTCCTCAATTTCTTTCCTGGGTATTCTATAGTTCTCTGAGTACAGATCCTTTGCCTCTTTGGTTAGATTTATTCCTAGGTATCTTATGGTTTTTGGTGCAGTTGTAAATGGGATCAACTCCTTAATTTCTCTTTCTTCTGTGTTGTTGTTGGTGCATAGAAATGCACCTGATTTCTGTGCATTGATTTTATATCCTGCCACTTTACCACATTCCTGTATGAGTTCTAGCAGTTTTGGAGGACCACACTGTTTTTTGTGGCATTTTCCCCATATAGAGTGTGAGTTTAAGGAAGACATGAATTTCATCTTATTTATTTCTGCATTTTGGGGTTAAAGTTTACACTACAATACAAATTGGCACAAAATATACTGCTTCTTTTATTTGCTATAATTGATCTTATCTAGCTCTGGATACCCCAGTTCTGTAGCTAGTGGGAGCATGAGTGTGATAGGAAACACTTAAATTGCTTATTGGAGGTAACTCAACCTCTTCTGGTTTAACAAGTGTTTTTTTGTGATTGATTTCTTTTTTGTGATTGGTTTTTTAGAGGGAATAGTAGAATAAAATGGTTCATCAGTTCAAAGTGTAATCTCCTTGTTAGAACTCTTTCTCCCCACCTTTCATGAGATTTCCTTTTTCTCTCTTTTTCTCCAAATGGC
This sequence comes from Neomonachus schauinslandi, assembly GCF_002201575.2. NCBI lineage: Eukaryota > Metazoa > Chordata > Mammalia > Carnivora > Phocidae > Neomonachus > Neomonachus schauinslandi. The sequence goes on along the minus strand of NC_058403.1, from coordinate 25,251,830 downwards.
ATATTTGTTCTGAGAGAAGACTGAATTGTTTAATGCAGTGTGGAAATAGTCTTCTGGCCTTGGGCTGCCTTCTCTATTCTTGGTCTCGGTTGAGTGATTAGCTTTCTCAGTGCCTGGTTTTCATTAGCTGGTATTCACAAAGGTGTGGGTAAATACGTAGTCTACTTGGGTTTCCTGCTTGGATCTCCTCTTGACATTTGTAGTCCCTTCCATTTATGTGGGCTTTCCTGGGTTCTGTGGTTTATCTCTCCCAGTACTGGATCCTTCAGAATTCTCAACACCACGGCTTCCAGGGAACCCATCTGGGCCATGGGAACTCCAGGATCTCCTATATGCCAAGTATTATCATGGGAGATAAGGATGCTCACTTCTATTTGCTTGTGTCTAGTCTTCCCATGGTTGAGAGAGGGTGCTCTTGAATGATAGGAAAATTTCAAGAGAAAGAACAGCTTCAGTCTGTCAGATCCCAGTGAAAGGAGTGACCATTCAAAAAATCATTGTCATAAGAGAACTGACAGAATCAAGAAAAATGGAGTAAATTTTGCTGTTCTTGTTGGCAGAAAGGGAGCATTCAGTTAGCCTATGCCAGGTTATCAAACCTGGCTGGAAACTGTGGTTATGTCAGATTGGAAAGCTGATCTAGAATTACTGAAGTGTAATAACAGGAAACAACTATTGTGTTTCAATATAATCAATATAATAGAAAAAAACTGAAGGAAGGTAATTGGTTTTCAGCTCTAGACATTTCAATAACTCTGAGGATGTTTGGGATTCATATCCTCAAGAAACAGAGATGTTGTCAAACTTTTGTATAATAATTTCTATTATTAGTTCCCAGTAAAAACTGCTGTTAAGCAGTTAAGGTTGCTGCTGTTAAGATTAACCAATGGAATTGCTTCTGTGTCATTGTATAATCTTTGGGGAACCGAAGGTGAGTAATTCTTTGTACCTCTTCCATTTAAATGACAATTTAAACTCATTTAGTCAAAAGCCTGTGTATATCTTCTGAAAATTCATGATATTGTAAGTGGCATAAAAAGGCTCCATTTATCACTGCTGCCTATAAGATTTGTAAACCAATTAAGGCATGTCATCTTTCCTGTAGCAGTTAGTGCTTTTGACCCCAGACATGGCATGCATTTGGAGTTGTTTTTCAATTAGTTGTGATAAATATCTTGTCTGATTTCACCTATGACCCTCAACATGGATTTGTAGGAGGACTGGTTGAGATGAAAATTTTAACGTTTGTTACAAAACAGAGTGAAGCTATAACTGATCTGTGTCAAATTGAACTTTGTGGTTTTGACCCAGGTGGGGTTGTGTAGTAACTGAATTAATGGATCAAAGTTAGAAAAGGTGCCAAACCGTACACCAGAGATAATTGAGCAGAGAAGCACATTTGTCATGGGTGGACCATGATTCTGTTCACTTCAGAGTGTGATGGTATGAGTGTCTTCACATGAAAGAGTATTGTGAACTCATATATATTGAGATGAAACACTTCTAGTCTTTATTACATGAATATTACAAAGATAATTTATGAAAATATGAAATGTTTCTTTTCTCCTGAGAAAAGAGCTGAGATACCTAGGCTGAAAAATCTGAGAAAGCAGAAACATCAAATTGACAAGCATGGAAGAAAAATTTCCTCCGAAATGTCTGGTATTCTGCATTTGCCACTGATATATTTTTTATATGCATTTCAGGAAGAATTATTTTGATAATTTGCTAGATTGCCCATAGAGATACTGAAAAATATAACACGTGCTAGTGTTGCCCACTGGCTAGCGAGCACGATAGAATTAAATACTCCTCCGCTGCAACTTCTAGGTGGAAAGTTGATGCTATTTCAGGCACTGTAAGCATGGCATCCCTGTTACTTTCCAGGAGGGGTCTTCAACTCTGTTCTCATTAGGTAGCTTTTCTTCCTCTTCAAATGTGACAAAAATAAAGCCCTCACCATCACCTCATCATAGTGTAGATCTATCGTGTGCATGTTCCCCATGGGACACAGAGGATTCAGAACAGAGACAAGTAGCAGATGGCATTTTGTAGATCGAGTGGAGAGCAGTGAAAGCACCCACTTTTGCAGTATAACTATTAAGAGCAGATATTAAATGGAACATTGAGCAAGCCCATGAACAGGTAGTAAGAATAACAATTTTGCTTGAAGGAAGTGAGCTCTGGATCATTCCTGTAGAACCACAAACGGTATGTGGCTTTCGGCAGAAGGGATGCAGAAATTGGATAAACAGGAGACAAGAGAAATAGGGCCTGGATTGAACCTTAATAGTGATGATTCTCTTTATCATCCTTGACTAAAGATTTTCACCAAAGGCATTGAGGAAAATACTGGAAATTAATATTAGAATATCTCTATATGCCATTTATTATTTGTATTCAGTATATAATAATCATATTATTAGTGAACTATATAGTAAAATAAGTGAAATAAATGTCTTTTTAAACAAATAATTGTACAAGTATTTAATTGCATTTGGGATGGGGTATGTGAAGGAGAAATACAAGGTTTTAAGAGAACATGCATCGGGGGAAACTGATCTAGGTGGAGTATTTATTAATGGTGGATGAGTCATGGAAAACTTCCCTTTGGAAGTCATCCAGAAGTCCATATTTGAAGGCTGCACGGGTGTTTTTAAGAGATGGAGTGATTGTAGACATAGAGAACTAGGGGAAAACCAAAGAGGATTAGACTGGATAGTTTCTAATAACATATGTTAACAGCTTCTGAGGTTTGACCTGCACATAATAGGTCTCATTAACTCAGCAGACAAAAGCATGGACAGGTATGATAGAAGGTATGTGATAAATATTCTTTGACTCCAACAGACTAGGATGCTTTGGGGCCACCAGTAGGGCCAACCTGAGTAGGGGCATGTTCCTCCTGATGTCAGCCACAGGAAGCAACTCAGAAAGCAGAGTGTTTCATGATCCTTAGGATTTATTCATTTTCCTCTGCCACATGTCCATATAATGGGATGCCCTGATCAATGAAGTAAATAAGTATCATTTTATTGTACAATGCAGATCCATTCCCTCTAAATTAATCCCTTTATTGTCACAAAGTTCTTGAGTTAAAGTGTGCTCCTCCTATTGCTGTGGGTGACTGGACTGGGAAGACACTACCTGAAAATAGTTATCTCCACCTGGGGCCCAGAAGAACAGACCCTGGAAATCAGTCCTTGTCCAGAATGCTTCCTTTGCCATACTCATTTCAGTCTGGGGTATTAGACCATATCTACCTTTTTTGGATATCGTGAAGTCTATATAAGAGAGTTTGAGGGAAAAAAGTGAATGTGATTAAAAAGAATGTCTTCAGCACTTTATTCAAGTGACTATGCTCAATCCCCTAGTAAGTCTGACTAATCCTTGTTTATGAGAGTATGCTGGAGGAGAATTTAAGCATTTCCTATTCCCAACTAAGATCAATGTGTTCACCGGAGACATCCCTCTCACCCAGCTCCAGAAATGGAAACCAATCAAGTAACAAATATTTATTCGTCCCTTTTCATGGGTCCAACACTGAACTAAGCATGAGGTGTACAAAATGGAGACCAGCTGTACTCCTGAACTTTCAATAATTGTTCTAATTACATAAAAACACAAAAGAAAGAATTGTCTCAGGGACGCCTGGGTGGCTCAGTCGGTTAAGCATCTGCCTTCAGCTCAGGTAATGATCCCAGGGTTCTGGGATCGAGTACCCCATCAGGCTCCTTGTTCAGACAGAACCTCCCCTCCCCTTTGTCACTACTCACATTGGATTGTGATATGTCATGATATGAACTAGAAAGAATCCTGGTGAGCTGATTTCCCAAAGCTATATTACGATCAACTTAAAGCATATGGGTACATTTCTCACAATGGAGCTTAGTGATTTTCTAGAAAAAAAGCTTTTCTTTGGAAATAAGCTCAAAAGAGGAAGGTTTTAGGGCAATGTGATGGTTAATTTTATGGGTCAACTTGTCTAAGCTATAGTCCCTAGTTACTTAATTAAACTCTAAACTAGCTGTTGCTGTGAAGACACTTGTAAATGTGGTTAACAACTACAATCAGTTGACTTCAAGCAAAGGGCATGAACTTTGATAGTGTGGATGGGCCTCACATCAGTCAGTTGAAGGCCCTCAGAGCAAAAGCTGAGGTTTCCAAAAGAAGAAGAAATTCTGCCTCGAGCCTAATGCATCAACTCCTTCCTGAATTTCCAACCTGCCAACCTCCATGATTGCAGGAGTCAGTTCCTTACAATAGATCTCTTTACACACACAAAGACACACACACACACACACACACATGCACAATTGGTTCTGTTTTCATGGAGAATCCTGGCTGATACAGGTAGGCAATCATTTTTGTATTCTTTTATTTATGCCTCAGGAGTGGTAATTGCTAGCATAATGTTTTGAACATGAGGAGTTTTCTAATAATATATGTTAAATGGATCAATGAGTAACCAACTGGAGATTCAACTACTGTGAAAGTTAATATTGAGGCTTTGAAGTAAGAAATGTAATTTCAGCCTTATGATGATACAATATTGAAATTCTCTAGAAATAAATAGGAACACTCATACATTCATGCTTTTTTTTTGTCTTAAATAAAATAAACTAGTTTTTTCCCCCCCACATAAACTTGAAGTAATGTTGCTCTCTAGGGCTCTAATAGTTTCCAATTTCTCAGCAAGTAAGGATACAGGTTTTCTCTTAATTTCTGTATTGAGTATATTTCACATATAAAAATTTTTGGTGCCCTCTGGTGGACAGAGTTCAAAAAATAAGAAGCATATAAATATATAATAGTCCCCCCTTATCCAGGGTTTTACTTTGTATAGTTTCAGGTGCCAGTGGTCTACCTCTGTTGGGAAGCAGATGATTCATTCTCCTCCTGACAAAACATCAGAAAGTCAATAGTAGCCCAACACTACGTCACAATGCCTGGGTCACTCACCTCCCTTCATCTCATCACATAGGCATTTTATCATCTTACCTCATCATAAGAAGGGTGGATACAGTACAGTAAGATATTTTGAGAGAGACCACATTCACATAACAATATATTACAGTATATTGTTATAGTTGTTCTATTGTATTATTATTGTGGTTAGTCTTTTACTGTGCCTAATTTGTAAATTAAACTTTATCGTGGGTATGTATGTATAGGAAAAAACAGAGTATGTGTAGGCTTCAGGGCTATTCGTGGTTTCAGGTATACCCCTGGGGGTTTTGGAATGCTTCCCCCATGGAAGCATGTGTATAGAGCAGTCTACTATTTGAGTATGCTCTCAAAGTTCCTTTCTAAATTTGGAAATCTTAATGCATTTTTTCACAGAAGAAGGGAGATTAGCACCTCAGATTTGTTTACAAATCCCTATTATAATACATGAAGTACTTAAAATATGGCATCAAAAGTAATAGAGCCTAACAAAAAGTGAGACAATGATTCCACAAGAAGTGTTGAAAGCTATCACTTGGGAATCCATTACCATCTCCCTTGCTGTGGCCTTGACTACTGAGGAAGGCTGGAATTGCCTGGATCCCTCCTTGAGGTGCTTCCTTGGGCAGGGACATGTATGTTTTGGTGGAGAAGGGCTGGGGGGGGTGAGCAGGACATACCTGAAGGTTTTTAGGAAAAGCGCTTGGTGGGGGGCGGGTCATGGAAAAAAGTGAGGCAGAGCTCAGCTTTGAGTAGGGTAAGAAGCCAAGTTTGAGAGAAATAGGTGATCTTGGAAATAAGGTACATAATGGGATTGGAGGAACAAGAGTGACTTCAAAGACAGGTAGAGGGCAATAAAGAACAATGGTAAGGGCTGTGGTGCATTGAAGCTGGGTTGTAGCCACTGGAAATAGCTGATGGTTAAGTTTTTAAGAATTCTTGGGGTGCCTGGGTAGCTCAGTTGGTTAAGTGTCTGCCTTTGACTCAGGTCATGATCCCAGGGTCCTGGGATTGAGTCCCACAGCAGGCTCCTTGCTCAGTGGGGAGACTGCTTCTCCCTCTGCCTGCCGCCCCTCCTGCTTGTGAGCGTGTTCTCTCTTTGACAAATAAATAAAATCTTAAAAAAAAAAGTTTTCAAGAATTCTTATGAGCCAGTTGTTGAGCCCAGACAGTATTAAAAATGGAACCATATAAACTTACAATTAAGTAATTTTAAAAACCAGTATACACTCAAAACTCATTGCTTCCTAATTATTTTGCTACATTTTACTATTATTTAGTAAAATCACCTATTGTGGTGATTTGTGTGTTTTGTATATGTATGGTGAAAACACTATATAATGATGGCCTGCTGTGCATCTCCTACCAACTCTTCATTCAATGATACCAGTAGTGTAGTTGGTCATGGTGGGGATATTTTTGTCAAGGAAATTGGAAAATACTACAAATCAAAGCCTCCGGGTGGTTGTGAAACATTGGCCCCCACACCACTGGATAAGAGGTCTCTTTAGGAACAAAAGAAGGAGCTTTCCTATTTTATTATTTAATTTAATTCAACTTATTCCACCATCTATGCTGGATTGTTGCTCAGGTTCATTTATTCATTCAACAACATTATTTTATTGAAGTATAATTGACATACAACATTGTATTAGTTTCAGGTGTACAACATAATGATTTGACATTTGTATACATTGCAAAGTGATCACCACAATAAATCTAGTGGCCATCTGTCACAATACAAAGTTACAATTATTTTTTTTCTTATGATGATAACTTTTAAGATTTACTTATTTAGCAACTTTCAGATTTTCAATACAATGCTACCGAATATAGTTATCATGCTATATTACATCCCCACAATTTACTTGTTTTACAACTGGAAGTTTGTACCTTTTGATACCCTTGTCTCATTTTACTCACCCCCCAACCCCCTCTCCTCTTGCAGTTACCAATCTGTTCTCTGTATCTATGAATTTTGTTTTGTTTTATTTGTTCATTTGTTTTCTAGATTCCACACGTAAGTGAAATCATACAACATTTGTCTTTCTCTAACTTCTTGCACTTAGCATTAATACCCTCAGGGTCCATGGCCCATTCATGTTGCATATGGTAAGATTTAATTCTTTTTAATGGAAGAGTGTATATATATATATATATATATATATATACACACACATAGAGAGTGTATATATATATGTGTATATATATATATATTTCATTGTGTATGCATGTGTATGTGTGTATGTGTGTCTTTATCCACTCATCCATTGATGGACATTTAGGTTGTTTCCATATCTTGGCTGTTGCAAATAATTCTGCAATGAACATAGGGATGCCTATATCTTTTCAAATTAGTGTTTTTATTTTTTTCAGATAAATACTTAGAAGTGGAATTGCTGGATCATATGGTACTTCTAGTTTTAATTTTTTGAGCAACATCCACACTGTTTTCTATAATGTCTGCACCAGTTACATTCCCACCAACAGTGCATAAGGGTTCCCTTTCCTTCCCATCCTTGCCAACACTTGTTATTTCCAATCAACAGTAATTTTTGATTCTCTCTTTGCTGGGAGACAATTTTCCATGGGTCATCGTGCTTTTGCATGTCCTACAAGAGAGGCACTGACTGCCATTTGTCCCAGAATATCCTTTCAGGGATGTTCCTGTAGCGAATGGCTGTGGAAGATAGAGATCATGTCTCCCTCTGGAGCAAAGGGCCAGCATGCCTACTGCTGTTGTAAAATTTTTGGATTCCTTTAAACTCAGGATCTCTCTCGTACCAAACCCACTGTGTGTGCAGGTGTCACCTCGTCCTTTTGGTGTCACCCTGTAGGACTTGGGGTTCAGGGAACTGGTGCAAAAATGCCAATATTCTGGCTTCTGCTCTTGCTGTAAGTAATAAATTGTCCTTCATCTCTAACCCAGAGTCTCATGTTTTCTAACCGGCATCATTGAAACTGTGGCAGGCTGCCTTCCTGGCTCGCAAGTAGGGTAAAAGATCTGACCCTTCCCCTTCCTTGACAGACTGTGTGTCAGGCACTGGGACAAAGATCCTGCCCCTGCAGAGCTCAAAATATTTTGGGGGATTACAAACAAAAAGCATTAGCACTAAGCAATTATATTGAGATAAGGATTGAGAAAGAATTGAACAGTGCTGTGATAGAGTAGTGAACCAGTCAGGACGGAATCTACTTCACACAGGTTGTTGGGGAAGTTCTCTCTAATGGGTGGTCAAATAAGAAGGGGCTTAGGACTGAGGGGTGAAGAGGGGGATTATGTAAAATAGTCCAGGATGTAGTGACCTAATGAGGTAATATTTGTTGACTGATTAATGAAGAGGATTTTTAAATTGGGAGGGGTTACTTTTCTCATTACCAAAGTCAATAACTGGGAAGGGGGGGCGTCATCTGTCATAGTAATGGCAGGGGACTCCTGCCCTTTTCCTACGTTGGAATCACGTGAAATTCCAAATCTTGTGTAAAGATTGGGGATTTGAGGACATCCCTGGAAATAATACTTGGAAAGTGGATGGGAGGAGCATTAATTCAGTGGGTGGAAGGGAGCAAGGAAGGCAGAGAAGGCTGTAGTGCGTGAGGGAATGGAATGAGTGCACTCTACCTGCCCCCTGCGGTGTTCCTATGTGAGAGTTTATGAGTCAGGGGCAAACTGCTTGGAGTTTAACATTTTCCTCCTCACCATGATTTTGGAAAATTAGGTAGCAAAATCCATGGAGTATAGATACAGTAACTGTTGAGAATTAGAGTGAAGATAGCCCGTGTCAAGGACTGAGGAGAAGATTTTTGAGACCCAGTTCCTGACACTTAACTGGTTGCTCGGTGACCTCTCTACTGTCCTTATTATAAGATGTGGAGCTTTTAACTAGAGTTTGCTTTCATAGCCATAGGAAGACCTGAGACTCGAGAGCAAAGGCAGAGAAGTAGAATATAAAAGTTCCCTTATGACTTCCACAAATGTGGGTTTGAGTATTTCTGTGGATTTTAGAAATATGAGTTAGAAGTTCCACTTAAAGCAATTTAAGAATAATATTTTATACCCAGTTATTTTTATTGACATTAGTGGGTATTGCATAATATGTATTCTAGATGGAATCTGTAAATTGATTATAATTGCCTGTTTCTTTTAGCACCAGCCATTAGACAACCTAAAGGTATGTACAGAGTGTCTCTCCCTGGATAATAAATTTTTTGCTGGCTTCCAGAGAGTTTCCAAGTAAAATGCCAACAAAATAAATCTTGAAAACATCCAAATGGCTTGACTGTAAAATTTTGTTTAAATGAATATATTCCTATAATAATGTACCCTTACATTTACCAAGCACTCAACATATATTATCATAGTCCCATAAGAATCCCCCCAAATACTTATTTGTTATTATTCTCTCTCTCTCTCCCCGCCCCCCAGCCCACCCCTTAACATAGAGGAAGGAACAGGCTCAGAGTTGCTTCAGGTCACGTAGTTACTAAGTAGCTGAGTCAGGAAGTTGATTTTGAACATCAAGCCTTTTGAACATCAAGGAGTACTCTCTGATCTAAGGCCTTAAGAAGTTTTTGCACGTTGTCCTTTTGTTCCTTCCCTTTTAGTTTATGGGAATATCCTTGCTCCATGCCCTGAATCTCGGGGTCACTGCCTATTCTTGCTGGTCCAACCTTCCTCCGTTCACAGGTCTGAATTAAGTTCCGAGCCCCAGTCCTTGTCCTCTGGAAAAGCAGGATTGTTGCCTGTGTTGAGTAAAGTGGTGGTGCTTTCTCCTACCCTGAAGTTTTGGAATATTCATCCAGAGAGTGCCCTTTTGCTTGAGATTGGGCCGTCATGGGCTATCATGAACACTGATCCCAGCACAGTTTAATTTAACATCCTGTGGGTGAGAAGGATAAAACATATCCATTCCTTATTTAGAAGAGAAAGTCAGGGCTAAATATGTATGTTTATTAGGGAAAAAACTCAAAGATACTGTTTCTAATACAACCATCCTCAGGAATATTTAAAACTATCAACTATCTGGGGAACCTAGAAAAAGGTTGTATTTAGGACTGAAAATATGAAGTATGAGAAGAAAAATTCTTGACACAGTCAGTTGGCAAAATCACTTAGGTAGAGGGGAGTTTTTGAAAATAACAAAATAACATAAGAAGTACATGAAACTATAGATGTACAGTTACTAATCGGGGGAACTCAATGTAACTACCGCCTAGATCAAGAAATAGAGCATTGCCATCTTCTAGAAGCCTCTTCCTGAACACAAAGCTCTCCCTTGCCCCTCTGTAAAGATGATTTTTAGGATAAATTCTTTTTTTTTCTTAAGTTTTGATACCTAAGTTTATTTATACTATACATATATGTATGTAGTGTGTGTATATATATGCAGTTTATATGTGGTATGTATGTAGTTTATGTAATTATGGTTTAAAAGAATATATATGGGGGTGTGTATAAGTATATATAAATATCTTAACCAATGTTCTCATTAGAGAATATATCAGCAAGATTTATGAACTTCTCAAGATTAGGCAACCTTACTCATCTTTACATATCTGCTACCTAGCACAGACCCAGCAACTTAAGGAGGATGTAATAGCTTGCAATAAATTTGTGTTGAGCAAATAAATTATAAATTGTTAATTAAGAGATCATTATTTCCATCTATCTTTTAGAGATGATTTTGATTCTGTGCTGGAATAATATATATATTGAGATATAAACTGATTTTTTTTTCCTTTAGTATCTCCTAAACCGTTTCCTCCATTTGAAGAGTTATGCCTTCTGTCTTCATTGCCTTAGGGAATGGAAACACAGATAAGTCAGATTTCAGAAGAGGTAAATAAATCCTTGGCTAATCTATTTCTATTTCTAGTAGTCAGTAATAAACACTGGATTTGGAAGATTAGATAAAGTGTTGTTTTTTCTGCTCCTGAGTCTCCATCCAGAGAAGGAAGAAGATAAGAAGGCAAATAAGAGACTAGGTGTGAGCAAACAATGAATCATGGAACACTTCATCTAAAACTAATGATGTAATGTATGGGGATTAACATAAGAAGAAAAAAAAAAAGAAAAAAAAAAGAGACTAGGTGTGAGGCTGTCACTGAAAACGAGAGGCCGACACTTGCCTGTTTGCCTTCCTTGGCAGCAACCCTAGGAGGATTACTTACACCTCACAAAGGCTCAGAGGCTCTCAAATGGAGGGGTCTGTGCCCTAGTGTGCTGGTCCTGCCTTGTCCCAGCTTGCGAGAGCCAGTTGTGAAATTTGTAGGAGTTTTGCAAGCTTGTTGGTGACACACTGGTAACTTGAAATCAGCCAGGGTAAGAGGTTTACTCTCTGGAAATTGGCAAATGCTACAAACCAGTCCCCCACTATACCCTGCAGAGCCGGTTGTTAAACATTTACCAGCACACCACTGGATCTGTGCCTCCCTTCCCAGGTGGCACCTGGGAAAGTAGACGGACTGCTGAAGACCAGCCGTATTCTGAAATTTCACATCAAGTGTAAAATTTATGGTGCGATACATCCAGGAAGATGGTGTCAGTCAACCTCCCGGGGCTCCTGCCTATCTCTCTGTGCCACAGGGAGGTGTAGAACAATTTCCCATGCATCCAAGAGTGAGACAGAAGTACGAAAGTATCTCAGACAAGGCTAATAATTGAACTGAGGCCCCAGAGTGGATGGGAGAGCAGATGACTGTTTTCTGAGCTCCTTGGAAAAGGCCTGGCAATGATTGAACAAGGGCCAAGTTTGAACGGTCTTGAAGTTGAGGCCAAAGAATGACGTGCCAGTAACCTGAGTGATGAACCACCCGGAACTGGGGTAAGCAAGGTGCATCTCAAAAATGCTTATGTTGACAGATGACAACCCCACATCTCCAGCCACTCTCTTTACCCGGATATCTTGGCACAACTCTGTAAGCCCCTGGAACTTAAACTTGATCCCAGGAAAAAAGGAGGATAAGGGTTGGAATTAGGGTGAAACTTGTGAGCACCCACCTCGGGTACAGAATTTAATGGGGTGCCAAAAAATTAGAAGGGGGAGGAAAGCATCTTGCTAAAGGGCAAATAAAGGGAAGGTGAATATAAATGTTAAGTGAGAATGGGTTTTGCAGTGGATTTAATGAAGTATGTCCATATGTCTATTTGTAAATACACATTTGTAGAAGTCACCCACATGATTCCCCAGCAAAGCCCAAAGCGAGCAAAGAATTAATCTCTTTGTTTTCTTTCATTCGTGGATGTGCTTATGTATTTTTATCGCCAGGTGGACCAATTGATTCTCCAGTTGGCTTCTTTGTGACATACAATGTCTTCTTATATAAGAAATATGGCACTTTATAGATTTTTGAAATCCCTGCTCCCTTTCTCCCCACCTTCATATTTGCCTTCACTCTTTTGCCCTTTCCTCTGTTTAGGCAGCTCTGCCATTCTGTGCCCATTGCTTGGATAGGAATGTGAAGGGTGGAATCAAACTGCTTTCCATTCTGTTTTTTTTTTTTTTCTTTCTTTCTTTCTTCTTCAGAATGCTAAGGGATAGGAGGAGAATAGAACCTCTCCAGACAGATAGCAAAATTTCAGATGAATTTGTGGACTCTGTGGTTAAAGGTATCTCTATGCCTTGCTCCTTTAGGATGCCATTTGTTTCTGTTTCCTGGTTGGATCCTCCTGACTTATACACTATGCTGCCTGTCTTTGATCTCTATAAGCCTAGAATTTAGTTTAATCATTCGTGGGTGGTATACATACATAGGACCACTCAGAATACGTAGTAGCACTGTTCTCCTAAAGTTTCATATTTGGAGGCAGTGACTGCATGACATGTCTGGAGATGTGGCACCTCGGACAGTCATACAGATGACCTGTACCCCCGCATGGTACGGACATAAAGTAACTCTTAATTCTCAGGAGTCTCTCAGAAGTAGCAGAGATTGTATTGGTCCTGAGAGGAACATACAGAGAGAGAAAGAGATTTATTATGAAGAATGAGATTACAAGATTACGGAGGATTGTGGAAGATGATGGTGAGTCCAAATTCTACAGTGAGGTCTGGCAGGCTGGAGACCCGGTGGTACAGATGAAGTCTGAAGCCAGTCTGCTGGAGGATTCCCTCTTGCTCAGGCCTTGCTGGCCTTTTTGTTCTATTCATGCCTTCAGCTGACTGGATGAGGCCCACCCACATTATGGAGGGCAAACTGTTTCTCTCAGAGTTCACCCATTTAAATATTAATGTCATCTAAAAAATACCTTCCAAGTTGATGCACTAAATTAACCATCATAGAGAGTGTTTGGCAGAAATGATGTATGCCTCTTACAAGCTGGGCCTCTCAACCTCCCATGCACAATCCTCGATGCCTGCTTTCTTTGGCAGAGGGAGGCCCAAGGGAGGCAGAGGATCTAGGATAGGATTCTAAGCCCTGTTGGATGAAGGAGCCACCAGATGGAAGGAAGCTGGGTCCCCGAAAAACTAGATGAAACAGAGCCTTCATTCCACCTCTGTCTCTCATTGAAGTGTGACAATATTAACTCAGGGTTAAGACAATTTAGGGGTAGGAATTATAAAAAGAATAGCCTGGAGCCCAAGACACTAGGAGGCCTGGGAGAATGAGGGTATTAGTTGGGAGACTTGAACAACCATACTGAAGGGAGGGGGCACTGGGGACCCAGATGGGGTGGAAGAAGGAAGAAAACACTGAAGGTAACCCTCCAGGTGCTCTGTTCATCCTTCTGTAGAGGGCAGCTTCAGTGAAATGCACCTGATGCGACCCCTAATGGTTACTTGCAGCCACAATTCAGCGTGTATCTGGAGCAGTGACTGCAGCAGAAAATCTGAAAGTTGATTCAGAGTTCCTTCACTTTACAATTTTAGAACTTTTGAACTTTAGAGCTCTTAGTACATATTAATGTTAGATCGTTCAGGTGGAGAAGGAATGAGGATGAATGCATCTAGACCAGTTTCCTGAGACTGACATTTATGCTGTGTATAGATTTGGTCACACACTTGAAGAATCAGAGAGAGGATCATAGGGCAGACAGAAGAGAATTACATGATTCATCAATTTCTCAACCGACTTTTGGCATAATTCAGAAAGAGTGCAGAGAAGGTTCTGAAGAAATCTTGTTGAATACATAAACTTGGAACTACTGATTATGTGATTTCCTTCTCTATTGTTGTGAATTGGGAAAAAGATTTAAATTGTAGAAACAGCAATATTTCCAGCAAAATATCCACAAATTTAAAATTCAACTGCAAATAGAAGAATACGTTTATTTATAATCAATTTGAATGATTCCTCTTTTTGGGTTGTTTTGTTCAGTGCATTTTATACTGGGAATCCAGGACGGTTAAGTAGGTAACACACTTTCTGAATACTTTGTGAGTAAATGACTATTCCACGTTAGTTGTCTATAAAGGACAAACAGAAGACCCAGTAACTTGTATTGGTTAATTTAGAAGTTTAATATTGTAGAGATTATAAGTTATTTGAGATGTGTAGATATCTGTGTTCTAAAGAAGAGAATTTGTAGGGGCGCCTGGGTGGCTCAGTTGGTTAAGCGACTGCCTTCGGCTCAGGTCATGATCCTGGAGTCCTGGGATCGAGTCCCGCGTCGGGCTCCCTGCTTGGCAGGGAGTCTGCTTCTCCCTCTGACCCTCCTCCCTCTCATGCTCTGTCTCTCATTCTCTCTCTCTCAAATAAATAAAAAAAATCTTAAAAAAAAAAGAAGAGAATTTGAATTGCAATCATTATTATTTTGTGACTTGATCTAATCAGTTTCAATAAACATAATATCGTGAGAGCATCAAAGTGTCCAATTAGTAGATGTAATGATTCTTGACTCTCTCAAGAGGGCAGCAAAACCGCACAGCTCAGTTCTCAGAGATCCGAATGAAAATCCTAAAAAGCAGTTCACAGACATTCCTTGACCCTATCATTCATATTAGTCCAACTAATTAAACATAACATTGTGCTAAATTTGTATTGGCATTTTATGGAAGTTTAACCTTTCCTTTGTGAAACGAAAGAAAATCTTTTTTTGTCCTTCTGGTTTAGATAGAAGAACTATACTTGCCTGGGGTCTCCAAATGCATTGTTTAAACAAGGCTAAGTGCTGTTTATGTAGGATACTGTGGATAATGAAGTAAGAGCTTCTTTCCCCTCAGTTACTTGATTTCTGATCAGATGATGGTTGTGCTTGACTATTGGGGTCATTTTGGAAATTGCCTTTCCATTCATGATCTGTACCAGGTAGAAAGACCTTCAAAAATACATATAACCCAGAGTGAGGAAAACTTGAAAATTGGCCCTAAGATGAATAGGGAAATGGGAGAGAGTTGAACACATCTCTGCCACCTCCATAGAGGGGGATTTGGTCATTTCCTAGACCAGATGACAGACGAGGTTTGTTTTTAGCACTTACCATATCTCCTTTCAGTACCTTCTCTGTTCCTGGTTCTCCAGGTGCGATTCTTGCACCTTGGAGATGGTCGAGTGATCCTGGAAGGTGTTACCTAATAATGATTCAAAATATTTCTTCTTCTCTCTGGTGTATTTACATTTGATAAGGATTTGTGAAGATTGGAATGTTTTCAAGGTATAAAGAAATGGATCATAGAATGCTAGCATTCTGGTCCTTAGCAGTTTATCCTTTGTATACAATAGGCTTTCAATAAATAGTTATTAAATGAATGAATGAAGACCTAGAAAGATAAATGAAAGATATAGCTGCTCTTCTGTCTGTCCAAAGTACAGAATAGAAATTCTATTTCTTTTTGTGAGGCTAAATTTGATGGGAGGAAAATTTAGTTTATTGTAATTGGAAGAAGCACAGGTAGATTCAGGCAGAATATTTGATGAGTCTTCATTACATTATACTGAATAGGTTGAGTAGGGGTCAAAGCAGGTTTAATAGCATGGTTGTCACCATGAACAAACTTAAAGTCTAAATTCAAAAGATTGTTCTCATCTTCCAACTCTTAAGGTTTAGTAAGAATTAAATTTTGTGAGAATTAAATTTGTATTTATCAAGGACTTATTTTTTTGCAAATCCCTGTGCTACTTTGTATTGAAATTTACCACACAGAATAAAAAGAATAAACTATACCCCCATCTTCAAGGAATTTATAATCTCCCTGGAGTCCCAAGACAAGCAAACATGAAAACATTGGTAACCATAAAAGGTATAGATCATTAATGCAAATGAGTGAGTGGCAATGCTCCTGGATTAAAAGGGTTCTGAAGAAGAGGAGGTCAATATAAGTTCGAGACCCTGGGGAAGGCTCACAAAAAAGGGGTCTCAAGCTGACTCCAACTAGAGTGCAGGCAGGCTTCCTATACAGCAAGGAGGGGAGGGTGTGCTGGAGAGAGCAGTTTGTTAAGGATGTAAAAGTGATGAGCATGGTAAATTCAGAAAACAAACTAGAGCAGAACTGCAAATTGGAAAATAGTGAGGGCTAAAGTTGGGAAGGAATCTCGGGCCCATGGTATAAAGGTTTTGGGGGTTGAAGCTGTAGAAAAAGATGAACCACCTAATATTCTTGTGTAGGTGAGTAATGAAAAGACAGTCATATTTCCAGAAAGTTAAGCTTTCTTCACTTCCATTGCTGTAGAAACCATCAAGACCCTGTGAAATAGCAGGAAGAGGAGGAAAGTTTAGGGGTTGGTAGGGGACAGTAGGACCTGTTTAGTTCTGAACTGTGAATATTAGTTATTAAGCTGATTAGGTTTTCAAGTTTATATGATGACATA
The DNA here is from genome assembly GCF_002201575.2 of Neomonachus schauinslandi. NCBI lineage: Eukaryota > Metazoa > Chordata > Mammalia > Carnivora > Phocidae > Neomonachus > Neomonachus schauinslandi. The sequence continues at coordinate 25,235,135 of NC_058403.1, read as the reverse complement.
TTTTAAGAAAGTACACTTAGAAATAATGAATCTGTGTTTCAGTATCCACACTAAGATAGTATTAGTGGTAGGTGCCAACCTGAACCCCATGAATGTATCATAGTCACCAGAAACCTACTTAAAATAAGAGATAAGATCTAATGATGGTACGATTTTATTTTTCACTAGGAAGCTGTTTCTAACATCAAATACTGGTAAACGAATGGTTTGTTGGAAGGAAATATACCTTAATAGAAAGCCAACACTTTTAGTCAGGAACATTTTTTTGTTGTTGTTCTAAATGGAAATTTACTACAGAAGCAGTATTTCTTCCCTTGAAATGAACATGTATTGCAGAAATAGAGGATAATTTTATGCATCAAACTCATGTCTTTGCCAGATTGCTACTGTGCATGTTCATGATATGAATATTATCACTGATAACTCATCAGTTTTAAACTGGATTTCACTTGAAGCTGCAAATTTACCATTCTCATGACATTTGAAAAGTGATTTTCTCATAGAAAAGTGAAAATAGGGGCACCTGGGTGGCTCAGTTGTTAAGCATCTGCCTTCGGGTCAGGTCATGGTCCCAGGGTCCTGGGATCAAGCCCAGCATTGGGCTCCCTGCTCAGCGGGAAGCCTGCTTCTCCCTCTTCCTCTCCCCCTGCTTGTGTTCCCTCTCTTGTTGTGTCTCTCTCTCTCTGTCAAATAAATAAATAAAATCTTTTTTTAATTTTTTTTTATTTTTTATTTTTTTATTCTTATGTTAATCCCCATACATTACATCATTAGTTTTAGATGTAGTGTTCCATGATTCATTGTGCATAACACCCAGTGCTCCATGCAGAATGTGCCCTCCTCAATACCCATCACCAGGCTAACCCATCCTCCCACCCCCCTCCCCCCTAGAACCCTCAGTTTGTTTTTCAGAGTCCATCGTCTCTCGTGGTTCATCTACCCCTCCAATTTCCCCTGCTTCATTCTTCCCCTCCTGCTACCTTCTTCTTCTTTTTTTTTTTTCTTAACATATATTGCATTATTTGTTTCAGAGGTACAGATCTGAGATTCAACAGTCTTACACAATTCACAGTGCTTACCATAGCATATACCCTCCCCAATGTCTCTCACCCAGCCACCCCATCCCTCCCACCCCACCCCCCACTCCAGCAACCCTCAGTTTGTTTCCTGCGATTAAGAATTCCTCATATCAGTGAGATCATATGATACATGTCTTTCTCTGTTTGACTTATTTCGCTCAACATAATACCCTCCAGTTCCATCCACGTCATTGCAAATGGCAAGATGTCATTCCTTTTGATGGCTGCATAATATTCCATTGTATATATACACCACATCTTCTTTATCCATTCATCTGTCGATGGACATCTTGGCTCTTTCCATAGTTTGGCTATTGTGGACATTGCTGCTATAAACATCGGGGTGCACGTACCCTTTCAGATCCTTACTTTTGTATCTTTGGGATAAATACCCAGTAGTGCAATTGCTGGGTCATAGGGTAGCTCTCTTTTCAACTTTTTGAGGAACGTCCATACTGTTTTCCAGAGTGGCTGCACCAGCTTGCATTCCCACCAACAGTGTAGGAGGGTTCCCCTTTCTCCGCATCCCCGCCAACATCTGTCGTTTCCTGACTTGTTAATTTTAGCCATTCTGACTGGTGTGAGGTGGTATCTCATTGAGGTTTTGATTTGGATTTCCCTGATGCCACGCGATGTTGAGCACTTTTTCGTGTGTCTGTTGGCCATTTGGATGTCTTCTTTGGAAAAATGTCTGTTTATGTCTTCTGCCCATTTCTTGATTGGATTCTTTGTTCTTTGGGTGTTGAGTTTGATGAGTTCTTTATAGATTTTGGATACTAGCCCTTTATCTGATATGTCATTTGCAAATATCTTCTCCCATTCTGTCGGTTGTCTTTTGGTTTTGTTGACTGTTTCCTTTGCTTTGCAAAAGCTTTTTATCTTGATGAAGTCCCAATAGTTCATTTTTGCCCTTGCTTTCCTTGCCTTTGGCGATGTTTCTAGGAAGAAGTTGCTTCGGCTGAGGTCGAAGAGGTTGCTGCCTGTGTTCTCCTTTAGGATTTTGATGGACTCCTGTCTCACATTGAGGTCTTTCATCCATTTGGAGTCTATTTTTGTGTGTGGTGTAAGGAAATGGTCCAGTTTCATTCTTCTGCATGTGGCTATCCAATTTTCCCAACACCATTTGTTGAAGAGACTGTCTTTTTTCCATTGGACATTCTTTCCTGCTTTGTCAAAGATGAGTTGACCATAGAGTTGAGGGTCCATTTCTGGGCTCTCTATTCTGTTCCATTGATCTATGTGTCTGTTTTTGTGCCAGTACCATGCTGTCTTGATGATGACAGCTTTGTAATAGAGCTGGAAGTCCGGAATTGTGATGCCGCCAGCTTTTCTTTTCTTTTTTTTTTTTTTTAAAGATTTTATTTATTTATTTGAGAGAGAGGATGAGAGGAGAGAGAGAGCACATGAGGGGGGGAGGGTCAGAGGGAGAAGCAGACTCCCTGCTGAGCAGGGAGCCCGATGCGGGACTCGATCCCGGGACTCCAGGATCATGACCTGAGCCAAAGGCAGTCGCTTAACCAACTGAGCCACCCAGGCGCCCCAGCTTTGCTTTTCTTTTTCAACATTCCTCTGGCTATGCAGGGTCTTTTCTGGTTCCATACAAATTTTAGGATTATTTGTTCCATTTCTTTGAAAAAAGTGGATGGTATTTTGATGGGGATTGCATTGAATGTGTAGATTGCTCTAGGTAACATTGACATCTTCACAATATTTGTTCTTCCAATCCATGAGCATGGAACGTTTTTCCATTTCTTTGTGTCTTCCTCAATTTCTTTCTTGAGTATTTTATAATTTTCTGAGTACAGATCCTTTGTCTCTTTGGTTAGATTTATTCCTAGGTATCTTATGGTTTTGGGTGCAATTGTAAATGGGATCGACTCCTTAATTTCTCTTTCTTCTGTCTTGTTGTTGGTGTATAGGAATGCCACTGATTTCTGTGCATTGATTTTATATCCTGCCACTTTACTGAATTCCTGTATGAGTTCTAGCAGTTTTGGGGTGGAGTCTTTGGGGTTTTCCACATAAAGTATCATACCATCTGCAAAGAGTGAGAGTTTGACTTCTTCTTTGCCGATTTGGATGCCTTTTATTTCTTTTTGTTGTCTGACTGCTGTGGCTAGGACTTCCAATACTATGTTGAATAGCAGTGGTGATAGTGGACATCCCTGCCGTGTTCCTGACCTTAGGGGGAAAGCTCTCAGTTTTTCCCCATTGAGAATGATATTCGCTGTAGGTTTTTCGTAGATGGCTTTTATGATATTGAGGTATGTACCCTCTATGCCTATACTCTGAAGAGTTTTGATCAAGAAAGGATGCTGTACTTTGTCAAAAGCTTTTTCTGCATCTATTGAGAGGATCATATGATTCTTGTTCTTTCTTTTGTTAATGTATTGTATCACATTGATTGATTTGCGGATGTTGAACCAACCTTGCAGCCCAGGGATAAATCCCACTTGGTCATGGTGAATAATCCTTTTAATGTACTGTTGGATCCTATTGGCTAGTATTTTGGTGAGAATTTTTGCATCCATGTTCATCAGGGATATTGGTCTGTAATTCTCCTTTTTGATGGGGTTTTGTCTGGTTTTGGGATCAAGGTAATGCTGGCCTCATAAAATGAGTTTGGAAGTTTTCCTTCCATTTCTATTTTTTGGAACAGTTTCAGAAGAATAGGTATTAATTCTTCTTGAAATGTTTGGTAGAATTCCCCTGGGAAGCCATCTGGCCCTGGGCTTTTGTTTTTAGGGAGATTTTTGATGACTGCTTCAATTTCCTTAGTGGTTATAGGTCTGTTCAGGTTTTCTGTTTCTTCCTGGTTCAGTTTTGGTAGTTGATACATCTCTAGGAATGCATCCATTTCTTCCAGGTTATCTAATTTGCTGGCATAGAGTTGCTCATAATATGTTCTTATAATTGTTTGTATTTCTTTGGTGTTGGTTGTGATCTCTCCTCTTTCATTCATGATTTTGTTGATTTGGGTCATTTCTCTTCTCTTTTTGATAAGTCTGGCCAGGGGTTTATCAATCTTGTTAATTCTTTCAAAGAACCAGCTCCTAGTTTCGTTGATCTGTTCTACTGTTCTTTTAGTTTCTATTTCATTGATTTCTGCTCTGATCTTTATTATTTCTCTTCTCCTGCTGGGTTTAGGCTTTATTTGCTGTTCTTTCTCCAGCTCCTTTAGGTGTAGGGTTAGGTTGTGTACTTGAGACCTTTCTTGTTTCTTGAGAAAGGCCTGTATTGCTATATACTTTCCTCTTAGGACTGCCTTTGCTGCATCCCAAAGATTTTGAATAGTTGTGTTTTCATTTTCATTGGTTTCCATGTATTTTTTTTAATTCTTCTTTAATTTCCTGGTTGACCCATTCATTCTTCAGTAGGATGCTCTTTAGCCTCCATGTATTTGAGTTCTTTCTGACTTTCCTCTTGTGATTGAGTTCTAGTTTCAAAGCATTGTGGTCTGAAAATAGGCAAGGAATGATCCCAATCTTTTGGTACCGGTTGAGACCTGATTTATGACCTAGGATGTGATCTATTCTGGAGAATGTTCCATGGGGACTAGAGAAGAATGTGTATTCCATTGCTTTGGGATGGAATGTTCTGAATATGTCTGTGAAGTCCATTTGGTCCAGTGTGTCATTTAAAGTCTTAATTTCCTTGTTGATCTTTTGCTTAGACGATCTGTCCATTTCAGTGAAGGGGCTGTTAAAGTCCCTCACTATTATTGTATTGTTGTCGATGTGTTTCTTTGCTTTTGTTATTAATTGGCTTATATAATTGGCTGCTCCCATGTTAGGGGCATAGATATTTACAATTGTTAGATCTTCTTGTTGGATAGACCCTTTAAGTAGGATATAATGTCCTTCCTCATCTCTTATTACAGTCTTTGGTTTAAAATCTAATTTGTCTGATATAAGGATTGCCACCCCAGCTTTCTTTTGGTGTCCATTAGCATGGTAAATGGTTTTCCACCCCCTCACTTTCAATCTGGGGCTGTCTTTGGGTTGAAAATGAGTCTCTTGCAGACAGCATATCGATGGGTCTTGTTTTTTAATCCAGTCTGATAGCCTGTGTCTTTTGATTGGGGCATTGAGCCCATTTACATTCAGGGTAACTATTGAAAGATAGGAATTTAGTGCCATTGTATTGCCTGTAAGGTGACTGTTACTGTATATTGTCTGTGTTCCTTCCTGGTCTATGTTGCTTTTAGGGTCTCTCTTTGCTTAGAGGACCCCTTTCAAGATTTCTTGTAGGGCTGGTTTTGCGTTTGCAAATTCCTTTAGTTTTTGTTTGTCCTGGAAGCTTTTTATCTCTCCTTCAATTTTCAATGACAGCCTAGCTGGATATAGTATTCTTGGCTGCATATTTTTCTCATTTAGTGCTCTGAATATATCCTGCCAATCCTTTCTGGCCTGCCAGGTCTCTGTGGATAGGTCTGTTGCCAATCTAATGTTTCTACCATTGTAGGTTACATATCTCTTCTCCCGAGCTGCTTTCAGGATTTTCTCTTTGTCTATGAGACTCGTAAGTTTTACTATTAGATGTCGGGGTGTTGACCTATTTTTATTGATTTTGAGAGGGGTTCTCTGGGCTTCCTGGATTTTGATGCCTGTTTCCATCCCCAAATTAGGGAAGTTCTCTGCTATAATTTGCTCCATTATACCTTCTGCCCCTCTCTCTCTTTCTTCTTCTTCTGGGATCCCAATTATTCTAATATTGTTTCGTCTTATGGTATCGCTTATCTCTCAAATTCTGCCCTCGTGATCCAGTAGTTGTTTATCTCTCTTTTTCCTCAGCTTCTTTATTTTCCATCATTTCATCTTCTATATTACTGATTCTCTCTTCTGCCTCATTTATCCTAGCAGTTAGCACCCCCATTTTTGATTGCACCTCATTAATAGCCTTTTTGATTTCTACTTGGTTAGATTTTAGTTCTTTTACTTCTCCCGAAAGGGTTTCTCTAATAACTTCCATATTTTTTTCAAGCCCAGCTAGTATCTTTAAAGTGATGATTCTGAACTCTAGATCTGACATCGTACTAATGTCCATATTGAGTAGGTCCCTGGCAGTCGGTACTACCTCTTGTTCTTTTTGTTGAGGTGATTTTTTCCATCTTGTCATTTTGTGCAGAGGAGAATAGATTAATGAGAGAACAAAATGCTAGCAGAGTAACAACGTCCCCAGAAAATATACTCTAAACAAATCAGAAAAGACCTGAAGCAGTGGAAAAAGAAATGGAAAGAGAAAAAAAGAAAAAGAGAAAAAAAGAAAAAGAAAAAGATAAAGATAAAAACAAACAAAAACAAACAAAACAGAACAACAACAAAAAAAACCAGAATGTGATCAAATATGATCAGGCTGGTATATAGATCAGTGCCACACACTAGATTTGGGGTGTATTTTGGTCTTTTAGAAGAAAGTGCCTCCTAAAATTTTAAAGAAAGAAAAACTTATATATGTACAAAAATAAGGGTTGATATGATGAAGGGATGGAATATGACTAAAGATGGAAATTATAAAAAATTTTATAAAAGGAATTGATAAGAAGTTGTTTGAAAAAAGAAAGAAGAGGATTTAAAAAAAGAAAAAAGAAAAAAAGAGAGAATGTGATCAGGCAGGGGAGTAGAAAAAACCATATACTAGAGATTTAGGGTATATTTTAATCTGTTAGAAGAAACTATCTCAAAATTTTAAAGAGAGAACAACTTATATATATATGCCAAAAATATGGGTAACTACTATGAAGGGATAGAATATGACTCTAAAAATGAAGAATAAAAATGTTTTTTTTAAAAAAAGGGATTGATAAGATGTTGGTTGAAAAAGGGAAAAAGAAAAACTCAAAAAAAAAAAAAGAAAAAGAAAAAAGGCAGTTAAAAAAAATTAACTTTGAAAGACTAAAGAATCATGGTAAAAAAGCCATGAATTCCATGTGCAGTATTCCCCTAGCGCTGGAGTTCTGCTGTTCTCATTGATCGGTAAACTTGGTCTTGGCTGGCTGTTCTCTCTGATCTTCTGGGGAGGGGCCTGTTGCCGTGGTTTCCAAATGTCTCTGCCGGAGGCGGAATTGCCCTACCCTTGCCCCGTCCTGGCTAAGTAATCTGCTCGGGTTTGGTCTCCGGAGCTTTTGTTCCCTGCGAGCTTTCCGTACAGCTTTGGAGGCGGAGAGTGAAAATGGCGGCCTCTGAATCTCTGCCCCGGAGGAGCCGAGAACTCAGGGCCCCGCTCCTCAGTGAGCCCCCAGAGAAAAGCCATCAGTCACTCCTGTCTACCTGGTCTCTGGCCACACTCCGTGCTCACCCGGCCTGTGACCGCGCGTTTCTCTCTCTGGCACCCGACCCCGGGTGGAGTCTCCAAACCCAGCAGATCCCTGCGGTGCACTCCCGCGTGGCTCCTCCTGGGGGAGGAAGGTGAGTCTCCCCGGATCTGCCGCTTGTTGGGTCCCTGCTGGAGGAGCAGGGGCCCGACTGTGCCGTGGATCACGGTTTATGGCAACCCCGAGCTAAGAGCCCGCACCTGGGCTCCGCCTGTGCAGCCGGCTTCCCTGCTCCGATACCTGGGAGCTCTGCCACACTCAGGCACCTCCGGTCTTTCTGTGACCCCAAGGGTTCTGAGACCACACTGTTCCAGGAAGAGTTGCACCCCCCACCCCCCATTTAGCCACTGGAGCAACATCCCTCAGTGGAGCAGACCTCTAATAAAAGTTCCGATTTTTTGCTCCGCGGCTCTATCACTTGCCAGAAGCGGCCGAGGGAGGTCCCCTCCCCCGCCGTCTATCCTCCCGAATATCGCCTCGGATTCACTTCTCCGCACGTCCTACCTTCCAGAAAGTGGTCGCTTTTCTGATGAGAGAGTTGTTGCTCTTCTTTTCTTCGATCTCCTGTTGAGTTTGTAGGTGTTCAGAATGGTTTGATCCCTATCCAGCTGAATTCCTGAGAGGAGACGAAATCCAGGTCTCCTACTCCTCCGCCATCTTGCTCCGCCCCCCTAAATAAATAAAATCTTAAAAAAAATAGAAAAGTAAAAATAAGTAAAATAAAATAGAATACACGAATGAAAACATACCACAAGATGCTGGGAAAAATAATAAAAAAAGTTATTTGAAAAAACTTCTTAAAGCTCTGGAGTTAGAAAAATTTCACTGCCTAATGGAATTTAGTGAATAGGAATGGGAGCTATTTCATTTATATCCAGTTCATTCACTCATTCCTCTCTCTCTCTCTCTCTCTCTTTCTTCCTTGCTCCACCTTTCACCCTGCCCTTGTTCTCTAAATTTTCTAGATTTTTAGTAGAGATTATTTACTTAAGTCTTTTAAACTTGGGCTTATTTTCAACCATGATCTTTTCTTCCTTTCTCACTTTATATTCAAGCCACCTCAAGAACTTGATTTTTTTTTCTTACAGTGTCTTAAAGTATGTCACTTTTTGCTTTTCTAATTGTAAAGCAAGAATATCATATTATTTGGTCCCCTTTAATTTGTATTGTTATAACATTTTCTTCAGAAGTATCCTCACATTATCTCTACGTTCTGTAATGTTGAATGGCAAAATTTGTACCTCTTTCCTTTTTGCTTTCTCTTATCACCCCAAATATTCCATTTCCCATTTATATTATCATCAAAAGAAGGGTCTATGCATATGTTTTTTTTTTGTTTTGTTTTTTAAAACAAATTCAAAATTGTATATTTAAAATAATTTTGTAATTTAAGTACTTCAGGTGTTATTCCTATTTTTAAAATTTGGAAGCTGAGAGATGAGAGGTTATGCCAACACACAAATGTTTATTGAACATCTTGACTGGGTCTTGGGCAGCCCTCAGTGATAAGGGGAACAAAAGAAATAGTAAGTGTTTGGAATATTTTAGGAATATTTCCTGAGATCAGGTTTGCATGTACCACTAGAGAATATGAGTTTCCTCATATACTTTATTCTTGATGGCCATGAGAGTAGAGAATAACAAAGTTCTACTGAGATTTTAAACCTCCTACTAATAGGCGCAGCAGTACCTAATCTTTATTTAGGGCTTATTACTTTTCATGAATTTATTCATTTAGTTATTAAAACAACCATATGATATAATCATATTAATGTTATAATTAAATAAGGTTATGTAGGGAAAAAAAAAGTTTAAGTAATTTGCTAATGGTCACCCACTTTGTAAGTGGTGAAGCCATGAATTTGAACCCAGGTAGTCTGTCTCTAGAACGACACTCTTTATCACATTTACCTTTCATTACTTTGTATTTCCTCTATATTGCCCACCCAGCTCACTCTGGTTAGAGGCATGACTGTCTCATGTTGTGCCTTAGAGAAATTATAAAATTCCTTATGTCAGAGCTACTCAGATTTGTTTGGAAATAGGCAAACATCAAGAATTTAAATGACAATATTGAATTATTCTTGATTACAAAATATATACAAGTATGGGATGCAAAGCCCACAGAAATTAGGAAGGGGTGTGACTGAAAATGTACACGGAGGAGTAATCTTTGGAGAGGGGAAGGGAAACATCTCCCATTAAAATTTTGGGAAGGAAGGATAGACATAGATATATAGATGGATTAAGATGTGCACAGGGGTTGATAAAAGACAAGAGTTTGACGGTCCCAGTACCTCAATTTCCCACTGATGTAGGGGAAGTCATCTGTTAAAGCCTAAAGGAGGGAGAGGTGAAAGTGAGTAAAGAAGAAATTTGAAGTAGCCCCGGAGAGGAGCAACCTTGTTGTGGTTAGAGCCTTGCTGAACACGGAGGGCCCAGTTAAAGTTAGACTGCATGAATTTGTAATGTGTACAGCCTGACTGGCTCTCGGCCTCTCTCAGCAGTGTTCAGTGACCTGGGGACAGGCAGAAAAAGCTCACAGTGCAGGTGATCCAGATTTGTTGTTTTTATGGATTAAGTTATTTGCCCAAGGTCATACTTCTAGTTCTCTCTGATTGATTCTCAATGTTTTTTCATAAAAATACAATGTCTACCCACAGACACATTTTATATTCCTGTGGTTCTGATAATCTTCATATTGGCTTGAAATTCATCTCTCTGGCCACTGGAGCCTAGATTTCTTTTTACACTTGACTCTTTATAAACTATGATTTTAGTTTTTGGGTAACTTTCCTACTTTCTCACCTTTTCATTTTGACAAATTTTTCAAATATCTTTTATTGGTGGAAAAGTTTTCTGTGGTTCTTTATGAAAGTTTGTCACCTCATTTAATGCATTAGTCCAGGTCATTAGCAATCATTATTAAGTGACTAATACGTGCCAGGCGCTGTGCAAAAGGCCAAGGATACAAAGATAAATGGAAAACTGTAGCTGGGCAGTATAAACAGAACCAACCTATAACATCAGAAAAAGTATAACTTGAAGGCTCTTAAGCTCTAAAATGTGTATAACTTGTGTTCTAGTGGGTGTTACTCTAATTTGTTATTGAGAAACCCAACTCTCTGAAAAAATCTCTCTTCTCTTCCTCTCCTTCCCCCCACACCCTTCAGTCTGCACATGCGGATTATTGTATTGCTTTCATCAGATTTGGTCAATCACTGCTTTGGTCCTTACTGATGAAAATGATCCTAGTTGTTGACACATCTTATCCCACTAGTGACTGTAGTCTCTCCACTGGATTTTGCCACATTTTCACAGAAATGCTGCCACATCTGGGGTGTGTGGGTGGCTTAGTCGGTTAAGCGCCCGACTCTTGATTTTGGCTCAGATCATGATCTCAGGGTTGTGAGATTGAGCCCTACATCGAGCCCTGCATTGCCCAGATTCTCTCCCTCTGTCGCTCCCCACCCTTAAAAAAAAAAAAAATGAAAGAAATGAAAAAGAAAAGAAATGCTGCCACATCTATAGGTCGTTCCAGGGTCTTACTGGTGTACTGGAACCTTTGAGTGTTAAAGATGATTGCTGTTTTATTTTGACAAGAAGGCAAAGTTCTGTTTTCTGATTTCAAATTACATTTATTTAGAGGAGAACCAAAGCAGTGTGTATTATGGCTGTCAACTGATACAGAAATCTGTAACTGCTACTTATATATAGTGCATATGAGTCCTGATTTTGAATAAAATCAGCTGAAACCCACATTTTAAGCTTTGTGAAAGTCTGATCTCTTCCAAAAATACCCAGAGGCATATATGGACACGTGGGCATCTTGGATTCCAAATTATTGTCTCTGCTGGAATTTTGTTTCTATGCTGTCTGATTTTGTTTTTATTTATTTTATTATTTTTTATTTTTTTTAAAAAGCTTTTATTTATTTATTTGACAGAGACAGAGAGGGCGAGCACAAGTGGGGACAGCAGGAGAGGGAGAAGCAGGCTTGCCGCGGAGCAGGGAGCCTGATGCAGGGCTCTATCCCAGGACCCTGGAATCATGACCTGAGCCGAAGGCAGATGCTTAACTGACTGAGCCACCCAGGTGCCCCTGATTTTGTTTTTAGAAAAGCATTATTTAAATATGATACACTGCTCCTTATTAATACTTACAAAGAAGCTATCCTCACACAATCCTGAAAATTTACTGGTGGGAAATGGGGAGAAATACTTAGAATTTGGAAAAGTAAAAATTATTTAACATTATAAATTCTTATTCATAAAAATCTGCCTTTGGGCATTTTTCGCCACCGAAACTTATCTCACTCTTTCTTCTTTCCCTTCTCTGCCTCTCACTTCTCCTATTCCATTTAGAGGGAAATACATTGCTCACATTGTCCCATGAATAAAACCCAGTATTCATTTTGGTTGCCTTGATTTTTCCTTCAGAATCTCTCTCTTTACCCTGAGCTTTATCAAATAAGACCTTTTC